>NC_138504.1:26107022-26315022 GCF_964252035.2 Podarcis erhardii
AAAACATCCCCCCTCCCCAGCCGTTCCTATGCGCAATGGGAAGCAGACGGGGCCTTAGACATTTCCCCGTCCCGCCCTCCGCAAGCCAAGCCCTTGAGCATCCTTTCTCTCTTCTCCCTCCAGGAGGCATCTTCGCGGTGCTCTCCGTTCAGCAGCGCCAGGGAGGGCCGACCGGTGTTTTCATCCAGCGCGGAAGAGGCGAGAGAGAAGGTCTGTAACACTGGAAAAAGGGGTGGATGATGCGTTGGTTGCTGGCGATGGTGCCTCTGTTTACCTAGCCGGCTCTCTCTCTCTCTTTGCAAGGGGCTACTGTCTTTGCGCGTGCCTGAGCCTCCCTGTGAAACAACACTTGGTTTGGAACAAAGCAAAACAAACAAACAACAAACCTGCACGGATGCCAATCAAGCAGCAAGCCAAGGCTGTTAATATCTGCTCTGTAAGAGAGCCTGCCTCAACTCCCTCTGCAGTCCATGAGAGAGGGCATCCCCTGGCCAATTTCACCCACTTTGATCAAGTGCAAAATGTTTCCCCACTTTCTCCAGGTGGCATTGCTCGCAGGTGGGCAATCCGGCCCTGTACACGCTTACTCGGAAGTAAGTTTCCCTGTGTTCAGTTAGTCATGCCTCCTGTGAAGAGTACATAGGACTGCAGCCAAGCAGCACAATTCTGACCAAGATACAGTGGTGCCTCAGGTTAAGAACTTAATTCATTCTTAACCTGAAACTGTTCTTAACCTGAAGCACCACTTTAGCTAATGGGGCCTCCTGCTGCCGCCGCACCGCCGGAGCACAATTTTTGTTCTCATCCTGAAGCAAAGTTCTTAACCCGAGATACTATTTCTGGGTTAGCAGAGTCTGTAACCTGAAGCATATGTAACCTGAAGCGTAAGTAACCCGAGGTACCACTGTACTCAATTATGTCCCACTGAATTAAATGACACCCAAGTAAATATGCCCTGGGATCGTGGACCTCAGTCCCTTGTGTAGACACATCTGATGCATGTTTGCTTGGAAACAAACCATCCTAAATTATGTGGGGTTCACCCACTGAATATTTATATGACGCTGTATCATGAAGTTTTATTGCAGCAGTTTACAACAACATAAAATATAAAAACATAAAACCAAAAGTTGAAAACAAAGTTAAAAACAAAAGTTGAAAACAAGTTAAAAGCAAAAATAAATTAAAGCCAATAGACAATAGACCATTGTGGGGGATGTACTCTTAATTGCCTGCATAAGCCTGGCAAAACAAAAGCATTTTCAGCAGGCATTTAAAAGTTGGCACAGAAGGCACCTGCTGAATGAGGCAGCCTCCCCAGTTTCTATTTAATTCAGCCCTTCATTCATAACCATGAAGACTGGAATCTTTCTTCTTCTTTTTAAGAGAAGGAGCCATAGCTCAGAGCATCTGTTTTGCACACAGAAGGTCCCAGGTTCAATCCCCAGCATCTCCAGGTGAGGCTAGGAGACACTCCCGTTGTGAAATCCTGGAGAGCCACTGCCAGTCAGTGTAGACAATACAGAGCTAGGTGGAACAATGAAGACCTTATCACATAGGTCAGTGTAAGACCTATGTCAGCAGCTTCCTATGTTTCTACAGGAGCAACCTTACTTGCTGGAGATACTGTGGTGCTGCATCATGTGTACATACATGACAGGAGTTAAGCACCACCAGTGCTGCAAGTACAGTTAAAAATGGTTTTGAATTACATGCTGCTTGAATCGGTGCTTCAGTACCAATTGAGGGTTACAGTCCATGCATCTGATGGACTCTCACCCATGAAAGTCTGTGCAATGGTCAAATTTATTAGTTTTTAAAGTGCCATGAAGTTCCTTCTTGTTGTTTTTTTAGCAACAGACTCTCATGGCTAGCCCTCTGGAATCTCTTCGTGAAGTAAGCCAGCATGTCAGGGAGAAAGCTACTGTGATCCTTACCTTACAGTCCTTATAGTGTGTGAATTTTTATGTAGGAGAGCATTCCATTATGTGCTTGCCTTGTTTGCATACTGACATGGTACGATCCTGGGAGGGCTGTACTAAGTGTTTGTTTTCTCATGCACATGTGTCTTTTTGTGTGCTGAGATTTGAAGTTTGGCATACGAAACTGTGTGCCAATTGCAAGTGCCTGTGTTTCATCCTCTGAATATGTATACTTATGTCACGCATGTGTTCACTTCAGCAGCAAAATGGGCATTTTATTATTTTATTTTGTTCACTTGCAGTGTTGCCTTATCCCATATATGCCCACCCAGCAGATTTAATCTGTGAAACTACAGATGCCACATAATACTCTTCCTGCACTTATAAGAAATCAATCTTTCAGTGTAGCTGCACCTACACTTTCACTTTGGAACTCCCTACCTATTGACATCAGGCATATGCCTTCGCTCTTTTTCAGTGCCTATTATTTTTTTAAAAATGTTTAGGCAATCCTAGCCAGACACGTAAAAGTAATATGCTCTATTTCTTTTTAGCTGTTGTAACTTTATGTGGAAGGTGGGGCAAACACCCCCTTTTGTTGCTGCTTTTGTTAAACAACTCAGAATCAGAATCCCTTCTGATCTACTGCAAATCACTCAGAGGTCTACCAGTAGATCCTGATTTACATTTTGTCCACTTCTGCAAATAAGAGAAATGAGTGCATTGGATACTGAGCAATGATCCACATCACTGTCCCCAGACTAGTCATACTGGCAGGCCTCAAAGCTATTAAAATTGCCCAGCAAGCACATTGTACTTTTCTTAAAATTTGTCTCCCCTGAAAGCCATTGAAGGATTGCTGAGTTAAATCGATATCTGTCATGGGCACAGAATAAATGACATAACCGAGGAAACACAAGAAGTGTGTGTCAGAGTGAGAAATATTATATAGAAATCTTCTAATAGAATCTGCAGGCTCTCCTTATGATTCATGTCTCTAGCTTTTCCTTGGTCAGGGCATGACTTGGCCACAGTACTCCATGCTCTGGTAACTTCCAGACTGGATTATTACAATGTGCTCTATGTGGGATTGCCCTTGAAGATGGGTCAGAAATTTCAGCTGGTCCAAAATGTGGTGGCTTTGGTTGCTCTGGGCCTCCTATAACCCCTGTTCTCAAACAGCTACTTTTGCTGACAGTTTGTTTCCTGGCCCAATTCAAGGTGATCAGTTTAATGTGCTAAACAACTTGGGCTCCATATATCTGAAGGACTGTCTCCTTTCCTATAGATACTCCTTACCCAGATCAGCAGAGGGGACCCTCTTGGCTGTTCCACCTCCCTCATAGGGTTGCCGTGGGGGGGGGGTGAGGCTTGCTTGGGAGATGGCATTCTCTATGGTAGCACCTAAGCTACCACCTAAGCTTCCCATTGAGGTGTGCCTGGCTTCTTCGCTATGCAGCTTTTGCATGCTGAAGATATACCTCTTTACCCTAGACTCCTAAGATGTGTTTTCAGCCTACTCCTGTGATTGCAATTTGTTTTAACAGTGTTCAACTCTGAATTTTCCATTGTTGTAACCTGTACTAGGACCTGCTAGTGAGGGGTGGGTAATATAATTAATGACATTAACTACTACTACTACTAATAATAATAATAATTTGGATGGCTGCTCTTACTTTGTTAAGAAGATAGAGATTTTTTAAAGAGAGAAATTCTCAGCTCTATTGAGATTTAGTTCAAGAGACAGAGTAAGGTAATAAAAGTATTATCAAAGGTTTAAACTCTTGCCGATGGCATTATAAGCCCCAAACAACTTTGGACCAGTCTATTTAAGGAACAGCCTTATCCTGCACATGCCTGCCAGATCACAACAGTCTTCAAGAGAAGCAGATTTGACCAGGCCACATATCCCTGAGGTCCCTTTCATGACCACCTGCAAAAGGGCTTTTCCCCAGCACCTATTTTTGAAATTCAAACACATGGCAAGCACCTCAATGCTATGTCTTAGATCAGGGTTAGGGCACATTTTTCAGCCCAAGGCTTGCATTCCCTTACAGTCAATGTTCTAGGGACCATATGCCAGTGCTGTGAAGGGCCAGAAGCAAAAGTGGGCAGGGCAATGAATGTTAATTTTACCTTTATACAGTAGGCTAGTTTCTACACACACTTACACACCCTTCTCTACCCTCTGTCCAGGAGAGCAAGGTCATCAGAGTTCAAGGACATATTCCAGCCCAGGAAGGTGTGAAGCAGGGCTGGGGAAAGTCCCATGGGCCAGATAAAGAGACCTGGAAGGCTACCCCCTGGGGCTGAGTTAGATGCTTGCACAAAACTTTGCATTAATGCAGACTTACCCTGTACCTGGGACGCAGGTGGCGCTGTGAGTTAAACAGAGCCTAGGACTTGCCGATCAGAAGGTCGGTGGTTCGAATCCCCACGACGGGGTGAGCTCCCGTTGCTCGGTCCCTGTTCCTGCCAACCTAGCAGTTCGAAAGCACGTCAAAGTGCAAGTAGATAAATAGGTACCACTCTGGCGGGAAGGTAAACGGCGTTTCCGTGTGCTGCTTAGTCATGCTGGCCACATGACCCGGAAGCTGTACGCTGGCTCCCTCGGCCAATAAAGCGAGATGAGCGCCGCAACCCCATAGTCGGTCACGACTGGACCTAATGGTCAGGGTCCCTTTACCTTACTACCATGTACCTAGACATGTTGTCTGTACTATTGCTTTACTATTTTCCTGCATTTTAGTTGCATTTTTTCATTAGAAGTATAAAAATTCCTCTATTTCGGTACCATATAGAAATTGAGCATTGTGATTGCATTTTAGTTTTCATTTATTTGTTGCAAATCTTTCAGAGATATTTGTCGTTACCTTATTACTGCACCTCTCTGTTGATGCTCTTGACATTCATAATGGTCAGTGATGGTTAGAAGCTTGGGTGAAGTGCAGTTGGCAGGTATGGTCTGGTGTCCCAGAGATCTGGCGCAATGAATTAACTCATTGAGAAAGGTTCCAGCTAGCTGCTCAGCTTGCCACCTTTTTCTCTGTAAATGCCCTCCAGCTTCCCCACTTTTATTTCATTTGATTGCCCAAGATCTAGACCACAGGCTTCTTACTTTGCTTCTCAGCCAACAAAAGCTGGGGAGGGGGGCTTCAACTTTTGTAGCTAAATGCTGCTCCTAAGCAGCTTATGGTGAGAGCCTGGCTTAAGCTTCAACGAATGTTAAGAATGAGCTATAAATTGCAGATCTCATCATGCTAGTATATACGTAGAGAGACAAAGCTGAAGATCTCCTGTTTCCTTTGTCAGCTTCTTTTGGAGGGGAAAAGAAAGTATATATTTGTGCCCATGCTGATTGGGTGCCTGTAGGATGCTGGACACAGAGATCCTAATGCAGAAATAGCAATGGGCCTTCAACATCCCTCCTTGCAACTATGAATGATTACACCACTGATTTTGACAGGTGGCAGGATAACCCACCTGTCAATCACATGGTGTTGTAATGACATCTTAATGACAAGGAGCTGGCCCACAGAACCGAAAGGTTTCCTTACCCCTGCACTAGATATTAAGCTAAACATGTGGCTACTAGTGAGAGCACCAGTACCTTTCTCCGGTCCCCGCTCCATGACCTCTTGTTATAGCTTTTATTTCTGCCCCTGCATCATGATAGCAGGAGACCATGTGATGTCAGCTTGGATTTTAAGATGCTTTGAACAAAAGATTCGGATAATGGAGCTCCAAGCTCTCAAGCCCTGCTCAGCCATGTACATCGTTATTTTATTTATCCCAACTTTTATATCCCACCATTCTGTAGCAGCATAGAAACTTTAAAAAGATGCAATGAAACAAGCTGTGATTCCGTCGGAAAACAATGGCAAAGAATGGCAATAAAATTGCAACTGTAAAGTATAGCAGCTCCAGCACTAAAGTGCATCATCTGGATACCCTAATTAAAAAGAAGAAAAGCCCACTGCAATAAAACCATTTTCAATGTGCACTTAAAAGCAGGCATGGAAAAAGCCAGATGAACTTCTTTGGGTGGCCAGTCCATTATTTCCATTATTTGGCATCACATCCAAAAGGATGCTCTCTGTCATACCCTTTAATCAAGTTGTGTAATGGGAGAAAGGAATAATCATTTTATTCTCTGCCCTTTACGTTTTCTCTTGTTAAAATTGTTTTAATAAAAGTTAAGCTCTTGATTGGATATTAAGGATTGCAGCCACAGCTCACGCTGCAATTGCTTGGTTTCAGGATTTTCTTTTAATGTGAATCAGCTAGCTGAGCTCATTTGGTCAGTCAACCTGGCGTGATTGAATCTGATTTGGCCAGAGGGATTAATGCTGGCACAGACCTCTACAGTGTATACTCATTCTGGGTAGAACGTAGTCATCTGGGGTACCTCTGATTTTGATTATGAATCCTAGAGACTGGAGCTTGATTCCCCCAAATAGGATGCACCCTTCATTGAAAAGCCACAGTAGGGTAACAACTTTATTAGGATCAACTAGATCCTTTTCACATGTACTACTAGAAAGCCAGGTGTCCCCCATCTTGTATATGTGCACCTAGTTCTTCGTGACTAGGTGTGAAACCTGACATTTCTCACAATTGTAAGTTTGGACCCAGTTAATTTTGACCCAGTCATGGTCTGCTGTGCCTTAATCTCCTGCCTTGCTTTTTATACTGATCTGAGCATTAAAGTTTTTGGAAGAAACCATAATACAAAGTTGAGTACTTTATCAGGCAGGAATAAGGACAGGCAGGGAGCCAGGGCCAAATAATCTGAGTCTGTGCTGAGTTGTTCAGGGGCAATACTGAGACTAAGGAGGAAGAGGAAGCTGACAGGCATTGCTACCCTCTAGACTGGTTGCAAGTAGGAATATGAGGCTTGGCTGACATTAGTGGGCCAGTGCATTATTTGCTCTAAGGCTCTAGTGCACCTTTGGACAGAAGTTGTTGTTATATTTGTATCCCAGCCATCTGACTGGGTTGCCCCAGTCATTCTGGGCGGCTTCCAACAAAATATAAAAACACAGCGAGGTATCAAACATTAAAAGCTTCCCTATACAGGGTTGCCTTCAGATGTCTTCTAAAAGTCAGATAGATATTTATCTCCTTGACATCTGACGGGAGACTGTTCCACAGGCAGGCTCCACTACCAAGAAGGCCCTTTGCCTGGTTCCTGGTAACTTTACTTCTCACAGTGAGGGAATCACCAGAAGGCCCTTGGAACTGGACCTCAGTGTCTGGGATGAACACTGGGGGTGGAAACGCTCCTTCAGGTATACAGGTCCAAGGACGTTTAGGGCTTTAAAGGTCAGCACCAACACTTTGAATTGTGCTTGGAAACATACTGGGAGCCAATGTAGATCTTTTAGGTCTGGTGTTATATGATCCCAGCGGTTGCTCCCAGTCACCAGTCTAGCTGCCACATTCTGGATTAGTTGTAATTTCTGGATCACCTTCAAAGGTAGCCCCACATGGAGCGCATTGCAGTAGTCCAGGCAGGAGATAACTAGGGCATGCACCACTCTGGCGAGACAGTCTGCAGGCAGGTAGGGTTTCAGCTGGCATACCAGATGGAGCTGGTAGACAGCCACCCTGGACACAAAATGAAATAAATCTTATAATTATACAGTTGGAAGAGGCCTTACAGGTTTGGCCTCTAATCCAAGTCCCTGCTTGGAGACTGAGGGAGCGACCATAACTCTCCCAGGCACTTGATTCCATTGTCAAAGTCGCTATTAAGGCATTCCTCCTGTAACTTAAGTACCGGTAATGCTGAGCCATCCCTATTTTGGAGGTGGAGGCAGCTGACAGCCATCATCATGCCCTGGATTGGTTGTAAGAAGGCAGGCGGGTGGGGGCTGGTTGGGGGCAGACTGAAACTGATGGAGTGGTACCCCATTTGCCCTAATGCAGCAGCCTCCGCTGTATTGAAAACCTTTGGGTGGAAAGCTGAGTTCACTAGAATGTGTAAATTCGTGTTACCTTTTTCTGGAAAGTGGAAGAAGGTGAGGGGGATCTCTCTCTCTCTCTCTCTCTCTCTCTCTCTCTCTCTCTCTCTCTTATAGCAACTGGGTTTCCATGTTTCGTCCGGTTTCCATCCAACCTCATTTTTAACCAGCCCTGGTTTCTTTTCAGTTAACAGTGTGATTACAGGGCAATTCATATTTTACTAATGAAACCTTTTCTGACAGGCTGGTGAACCTTGACCTTTGCATGACAATGTATTTAAAAAAACCAGGTGATTGTTGATTGGATTTTTAGTGATGTTCTGTGGGCGAGTAGCCTTGTGGCTCATTTGATGCAGAGGGTGGCTGACGTCTATAATGAAGTGTCATGTGTCTTCCATAACACGACAGGTGCTGTGATGGATGCACAGAGGAAGGATAGGATTAACTCTGCTTGCTCACAGGCACAGTGAAGGTTTTCTAGCTCAGTTTGTGAGGCAGGAGAACCATTAGGATGACATGCAAATAATAATAATAATAATTATTATTATTATTATTATTATTATTATTATTATTATTATTATTATTAAATGTTCTAAGGATTTAGCAATCTGCTCTTTAAATCTAGCAATATTCGCCCTTGGGAGGAAAGAGGCCCATTCAGTGGGCTGTGTGAAGTTCTGCTAATGGAGTTTAGCTGTGCTTTGTATGAAGAGGTGCCTTCTCTCTCTCTCTCTCTCTCTCTCTCTCTCTCTCTCTCTCTCTCACACACACACACACACACACACACACACACTGCAATCGCAGTCAGACATATTCATCACGTTGCTAGCCAAGCCAGCAACTCTCTCTCCTCAACTACCCCAGACAGCCACATCTAGCTCTTGTGTTGATTTAGGAACAAACGGCATTTATTATTGTTTAATAAAATGATATTAATTCACTCCGGCAAAACACAGGTTTTGTTGAAACTGATCTATATCATTTTATTATAAAATCAATCATACATGTGTGCATATGTACAGACGCAAACTTCATAGGTAACCTCTAATCCAAGTGAGCTGCTGGAAACTCTATACATGCTTTTAAAAGAAAGCACAGACTCCTTCCAAATTAGTATTTCCCCCCTTTGCTGTCCAGGCATATCATGCTGCTCCAGCAGGGCCGGCCCGGGACATTTTGCCACCTTAGGCAAAAGAAAAACTGGTGTGCGCACCCCTCTGCCACTGACACCACTGCTTGAGGTGACTGGAGGTGGTTTGGGGAACCCCTGCAGAGAAGGAAAAAAAATAAGGCTGGAGAGGAGCAGGGGGCAAAAGCAAGAGAACTCCCTCCCTGGAAACATTTGTGAAATACAGGATTTCAGCAGTAAGCTATGGGACATGCACCTACTGGAAATGAAACTTTTGCACGAACAGTAGTGAGAGCAAAATCATGTATAACTGCCCTGATACCATCATGAGCACAAATCATCCGGAAAGCACAATAAAAAGGATGCCTGAAGATGCCCATGGAATGTGTTTTGAAAATGGAAGCCTGATCTTGAGGCACTTGGTTTTATTAATGATGAGACTAGCACAGATCTGCTATACCTGTAGGGCCAAGCATTATCTATACCTCTATGCTAAGTCCACATTCTGAGTCACACCAAGGGGGCTCTGCAGACAATGGAGAATATAGGGAGCTGCCTTAGAGCAAGTCAGACCTTTGGTCCATCTAACTCAGTATTGTCTGCACTGACTGGCAGCAGCTCTGCTGAGTTTCAGGCAGCAGGTGGAAGGCTACAGCTTCCGCATCCCTGAAATAGATGCGACTTTCAAGTAGAGGATTGCACTCTGTGAAGTAGGACACATGGGACCCGGAGTACTAATTCCCATAGCTGGCAGTTCTAAAACTGAAACCAGCTTGGCCATTTATCTTCAAGCTGCTTAGTCTCTTTTTCTGCAAAACACAAGTTTCCCATCTAAGTCTGATATGAGCAGGCTGCAGAAGCTCAAATTGTAAATGCTTCTTTGTTGATTATTCTTCCTGTCTGTTTTATGATTTGTTGCACCCTCCCTGGAAATTGAAGGAATAAAAGACAGGATTTAAGGAGAACATAAATGCACAAGAAGTTTGGAGAAGGTGTGTAGAGTTCCTTGGAAAGGAGTAAAGGTCATGCTGTTTTCGAGCATATTTTGAAATTGGTTTTTGCCAGCTTCATTTGGTATACCTGTTATGGCTGTATCTGAACCTAGGATAGCCTGGACACTGTAGTCCGTGCATTGGTGACCTCAAGGCAGGATTACTGCAAGGTGCTGTATGTGGGTCTGCCCCTGGTCCTGGTCTGGAAACTCCAGCTAGGGCAGAACGCAGTGATTTAACTGTTGGTGGAGGCAGACAGCTGATGGTGTATGACAGCTCAGCTAAAACATCTGCACTGGTCAGGAATGATGGGAGGCCAATGCCATCTGTGCTGGCTGACCATATGCTATTGGGCCAAAATAAAGGTTTGTGTGTTGACATACAAAGCCCTGAACAACTTGGGTCCAGGATACCTTAAGGACTGTCTGAGACCTTATATCCCAGCTGAGATCACAGAGACCACCCAGTGGGACTTTGTTTTTGTCCCTCATGTTACAGAGACCCAAGTGGCTTCCAAGTCCAACATTTAGTGATGCCAGCTCTCGCAGCTGTTTATTCATTTATTTCATTTGTCAGTCACTTTAATGATGATCTGTATTGTTTTAATGGTGTTTTATGGAGTACACCATCCTGATATTTTATCATATTGTGGGATAGAAACTTCCATAGGCAAGCAAGCAAGTAAAGATATTGGGAAGTTTAGGTATGGAACCAGGGAGTCCCAGGTGCAGTAAATTCTTACATGGTCATAAAATTCAGTGGGTGACCTTCATCCAGTTCTTCCTTCTCAGCCTAACTTACTCCTAAGGATGGGTGAATCTGTCCATTTTAAGTTTCACATTTTCCCAATCTTAAGTTCACTTCTTCACATTTCCATATCAGTTTTTGATTTTTTTAAGGAAACAAAAAGAACAAAAAGAAAAGTCTTCATAAGAATTCATCAGCATTTTGATGCAAATTTCTCTTAATACACACATTTTTTAAAAAAGCAATGTCCTCTAATATAATGCCTTTTTTGATTGTTATTTTCAAAAATGTGTGCATCTTTCTGCACACTCTATCCTCTTATCTGTGTTTTTGTATACATAACTTGGCTGGAAACCTACATTGCAAAATCTGGAGAACTTTGAATTTTGAAGACCATGCTTTGGTTTGAGTACTCTTTCAGAAATTGCATACTTGGTAGGTTTGCCTTTAAATGTGAACTGGCTCCAATTGTTCCTTCATCCCTGCCTACCTCACAGGGTTGTTGTGAGTACAGAATGGGGAGTAGTATCCTGATTCTGAGATCTGTGGAGGAGGATTGGAATAAAAACGTAATAAGTAAGTTAACGTCACATATTTTTAACAGGCATATGTTTTTGCATCTTCCTCTCTGCCTTCTTGATCAAAGGCTATAATAAAAGGCTACACACACACACACACACACACACACACACACCCCGCTGGTATCCCCCCCCCTTTTTCCCGGTATAAAAGAAACTCAATGTGAATTTTCAAAGCAGCAATCTTGCCAGTCTCAGCACTTGACAGTACCTAGATGGGGGCAGGGTGTGCGATGCCACTTCTACACTGCAGCTGTAAAACATGGGGGGGGGGGGAGAGAGAGAAGGGTGAGGAAATGGAAAGGAAGCATATCCCCAGCTTGAAGCATTTTTGCTGTGCTGCTTAAAATTAGGCTTTGCTAAATCAGCTGCTCACATGCGCACAGCCTGGAAGACAGATAAAAGGACAGATATAAGCAAGTACTTATTCACGCAGCACATAGTTAAACTATGGAACTCACTGCCACAGGAGGCAGTGATGGCTCCAGCTTGGATGGCTTTAAAAGAGGATTAGACAAATTCATGGGCTACAGATGGTTACTAGCCATGATGGCGGTGCTCTGCCTCCACAGTTGGAGGTACCAATGGTTCTGAATTCCAGTTGCTGGAAGCCACGTGAAGGGAGGGTGCTTTCGTGCTCGGGTCCTGCATGCAGGCTTCCTAAAGGCATCTGGTTGGCCATTGTGAGAACAGGATGTTGGACTAGATGGGCCACTGGCCTTTTCCTTCTTGTGTTCTTTTCTTCTTGCTGCTGTGCAGATTCGGCTCACCTGGATGGTGGTTGTGTATTAGCATAAAGGAAACAAATGCCTATTACAGTGGTACTTCAGGTTACAAACGCTTCGGGTTACTGTATTTTAAAACTGATACTTACCTACCACTTTATCCTGCCCATACTCCATGGAACTCAGGGCAATGTATACATCATTCTTCTCTTCACTATTTCATCTTCACAACAAACCTGTCACTTAGGTTAGCCTGACTAAAGCAAGATCAACCAATGAGTTCATGGCTGGACAAGAACTTTGACCAAGTCCTTCACTCTATTCATTCTGCTCTGCTCTGTTCATTCATTCTTGGGTGAGCAGACTTGGTAACTAGCAAACCAGCTCAAGTAAATGTCTTGCTTGGGAATAGGGGCAGGGAAGGGGTATTCACCTGAATCCCTTTGTGTGTTCTTTCAAAGGGATTCAGGTGGGGTGAGAGGCAAGGGGTTGCACCAGTTAGCCAGACCCCCCCCCTCTGCCAATGTAGACACAGAGCCCCATCTGTTCTATGCTTGGCAGCTGTGTGAAGGAACCCTATGGGCATACATTGGTTCCCTTTATGAAAGCGGGGATACTGTACCAATTAGGATCCCTCTTCCCATGGATGATACTTGTACAGCTAGCAGGGCAGACAGGGCACCCATAGGGAGATGCCTCGGTGGATTCTGCCACCTGAGGAGTTGGCCTTATTCTGTCTAATGGCTATGCCAGCTGTCAACAGAGCTGAGTGTCGTCAGTGTACCTCACCCCCAAATTCCAAGTGACCACTCCCAGCAGCTTCATATAGATATATGATTGCACCGGGGATGTGGCAGGATACCACTGTCTATGGTATCAAAAGCCGTAGAACAGAGCTGGCCCAGCCGTTGCAAGGGTGGCAGAGAAGCAGCACTAGCATCAGCACCAATTTCTGATGAGATCTTGCCCAAACCACACAAGATCTTGCAAAGCACACGAGATCTCACTGGAAATTGGTGAGCTCTCGCTGGAAATCGGCACTGGTGCCAGCTCTGTGTCTCTGCCACAGAAAGATCAAGAAGCAGGTGCAAGTTCCCACTGCCCCTGCCTTGCTCTCTGTAAAGGTCACGAATAAAGAAAAATAAATGTGTTCTTATGGCACCATGAGATATTTTTAGAAGCTTTTTAGTTTACAATGGCATCAGCTTATTTGAGTCTGTATACAAATATCTGTCTCTCTGCCTTACGTGCCATACAGAAGGCCCCTTGGAAAGCTAAAACACATGCTAGCCAATAGAATTTTATGCTTATAGTGAAATAACCTTCAGCAAATTGATTTTGGGAGTGGAGTGGGTGGAAGAGAAGTGGGGGAGACAAAGCATCAAGAAGGTCCTTTGACAGGTTTTTCTCAAACGAATCAAGGCCTGCAAGATGGTTCCTTTGTGTACTGGGCAGCAATCACTTGGGAGCTATCACCTTATTCTGGTGCATTATTGAATGCGACAATCCCTATAGGTTCGTGACAATTAGAACTCCTATTACCATGGAAAACAAGCAATGTGTCACTAATGTTCTGGATGGCCTAGCATTAATAAAGCCAACTGATTCTCTGTGCCCAAGGCTGAGACCTTGCAAGGAGCAGATGGTGTTTAGGAAGACTTCTACGCATTAGCATGAGAATAGAGACGTGGGTCACACATTGCCTTGAGGCAAAGCTTTCCACTGCCTATCTGTGTAAGCTCCCCCAGTTTATTAAAGCATTTGTTGTTTAGGCTTTTTATTATTATTATTTCTAATTTAGGTAATGAGCATGTACTTACACAGAGCGAGAGAAACGGGTTTCATAATCAAGGCCAGGGGAAATGAAAAGAGGGGGGAAAGGCGCTACCTCCCTTGCACTCCTTGGAAGTTGCACTTTTGCAAGTGTAGTAGAGTGCAAGTGGAGAAAAATGAGCAGCGGCTGGTGGATAATAAGCATTTGTGAGCCACAGGAATCTGGTTATTAGATTCACAGATGGTGATGTTTGTTTCTAAATTGCTGAGCCAGTGTGGTGTAATGGTTAGAGTGCTGGACCAGGACCTGGTAGACCAGGGTTCAGATCCCCACTCGGCCATGAAACTCGCTGGGTGACCTTGGGGGTCAGTCCCTGTCACTCTGCCTAATTTCCTTCACAGGGTTGTTGTGATGATAAAATGGGGAGAGGAGAACCATGCACACCATTTAGATAGATAAACAGGATATGTTTAAGATGAGGTACTTTACAGAGTTAATTTTACCTGCATGTTTTGGAGCAACAAGTGTTCTTATTTAGAATAATAACCATCACCACCATAATGAGGAGGGATTGAGCTGCTGCACGGGGGCTCTCCAGCAAAGTGCTACTGGTGGTTGGGAAGTGGTACTTTTACCTGCGGCATCGTGGGAAGCTCTGTGGGGTATGGGTGGCGGCTAGGCAGTGGTAGCTTGGATCTGCTGGGTCCTAAGCTAGTCAGCCCAGGTGGGCTTGGTGGTGCTCATGGTGGTCCAGGTGCTAATGCAGGGGTTTTTTTTTGGTGTTGCTGCCTTGCCACCTCCTGGGTGGTCATTTGGGGTGTGTGTGTCTTCCTGGGGCTTTGGACTCAGACCTCAAGGTCCAGAACGACACTGCACCCATGTTCACACCCCCTAATTCCCAGATTTCAGCCAAGTGGTGCACACAGAATCCAGCAGGGCCAAATCACTTCCTTGCTCCTGCATTTTCAGTTTGAAAGCTAGGCAGTTGCCCTTGAGTCACTTCACCACTGTGAGACTTCAAAGGATCCAGGGAACAAACTGGAATCAAAACAATGCATCACAGTGACAGATGTTGACTTTGCCAAAGACATTGGTCTTTAATGGAACCAGCAGAGCACCTAGTGTGCTCACTAATCATTTGGTTTAAATAGAAATTGCTAAAAGGACCCTCAACTTGTTCCACAATCATTTTTTAAAGCGCTGGGAGCTTAAGTGACATTCTGGGATATTAGCTATTAGGAAATCCAAGGCTGTTTTATTTAGCATAAGGCCCAGCTTAGACACAATTTGGTCACCTCCATGTGGTTCACGTGCTGAATATTTCTTAAAATGAGTTCCTATGTGACATGAGAGAGCCAAGCCACTGGTAGGTATGCTGGAACATAGGGATGCCTTACACGGAGTTGGATCTATTGGTCCATCAAGCTCAGTACTATCTATTCTGACTGGCAGTGTCCCACCAGGATTTCACCCAGGATTCCTTCCCAACTCTACCTGGAGATGCCAGTGTTTGAATCTGGGGCCTTCTGCATGCAAGACATGAGTCCCATGGAGATATCCTGGAAGGGCTGGCTGGATCAGGACAAGGTGGTGGTGGAGCTTAAATAGTTGAAGATTAATGAACCATGGAAAAGGACCTAGCGAGTTGGGATGGGCCAAATCTCTGCCCTGGGAAGTGTCTGGGGAGGAGGCCATTTGTTGCAAATCTGATCTGGGCAAAGGACCCAGTGGGCTGTCAGAGGAAGTCAGTGCCAGCACTGTAGGATCCCCCGCCCCTGCATTTCACCTCCTTTGCTAGACCTTCCACCCACTCTTCTTGATGAGCCTTCACCTATAGAGGAGGCATCAGAAAACAAGTCTGGTTCAAAGCTGGCACAGTCTCATCTGCTAGAACACAGAGACTCCAGCACTGGCAAGAACAGGCCCAGCCCACCAGAAGGAGTGCTCATTCGTTTGCCCAGTCCAAGGATGCTTCCTGTTTGCCACACTAAAGCTGTGCCCACCCCACTCAGTTCAAGGGGCATGTCAACTGTTGGATCAGTGTCTTAGCTTGCCTAGCCATGCAATCAACTGCTTTGCCTTTTAACTCTTAACATGTCTGTGTACCATGCTGATGTAAGCATTAAAGTTTCTGGCAGAAACTGTAACTTGAGTATGAGTTCTTTGTCCAGTGAGAGCCAAGGCATGACTGCTGAGCTCACTACAACCATGCTTCTACAACTGAGTGTGGGAAGCAGAAGCCACAAACCAGGTCAGGCTCTTGGTGCTTGTAAATCCCCATTATGGTGAGCCTATTCGCATAGTTGCATGAGCTCAAGGCAGCAGTGAATGGCGGAGTGGAGCATTGGCACTCACCTGACCTCTGGTTGCCCATGTTGCTGCTGCATACCGGGACATAGAGGGGGCTGGGTGAGAGGGTTGCAAGGCTGGTGAAGTGCAAACACATTGGCACACTAATGTGTTTGCACCACATCAGCCTCCCCAACCTCTAGCCCCTTCTTCATCCCTGTTACGTAGCAGCAGCATGGGCTACTAGAGATCAGGTGGGTGTGAGCACCCCACCATCCACTACTGGCTCAAGGTCTGCATATCAAGATGAACTACTAGAAGAAATGAGAGAAGTATGAGCTATAGTGCAGTGATAAGGCATCTGTTTTGCACATGGAAGGTCCTGCAGAAATCTCTGGGATCTCCAGGTAGAGTTGGGGATGTCTTCTGCCCGAGACCCTTCAGAGCCAGTACAGACAATACTGAGATAGATGGACCAGTGATTTCTGACTGAATGTAGTGCTGTTTCCAATATGAAGAGAATAACGGCAGCTCCAAAAGGAACATTTGCTGTGGGAATGGTTCCTGCAGCTACTGTATAATGTATTGACTCCAGTGTTAGTTATACTAAGAGTGCATCCAGGGCAATTAGTAGACCTGACTAATGAGGTCCTTTTAATTTCAGTGGGTCTACTTTCACTGCACTGGGTACATCCCAAAGGGTGGGCACTGTACAAGCATTTCCAAACACCTGTATATATGTCATAATCATGTGCACAGCAGCTTTTAAATATGTATGTATTGCATATATGAGTGTATGGCACTTAAACATTAAATGCTTGCTATGGGAAGTACTAATGTTCCCACAGTAGCCCAAAAATGTGTTGAACTCCATATATAGCTCACAGGGAGTAAGGAAACAGCTTTTTTACTCTCTTGCATAAAGTGCATGTTAAGAGATGTAGTAGTAGATGTCAGGGAATAAAACTATCACAAGAAGCCAGAATTATTTTCCTGGTAGAAACTACTCCCCACACTATGTCAGCCCTTGACCGTGATCCAGAAACCCTTTGAAAAATATCCCTTCTGATTAGCAATCCACTCATATAAAATTCACATGCTCCCTTCCTTCACTCTCTGAAGGTTGCTATTCTCTGCCTAACTCCTGTTAACCAGGAAATTTGTCAGCTCACACCCTGCATCCAAATCAAATGCTGTATTCTCTTGTTGCGACAACGGCACCCCTCTTTTCAAGGCACTGCTGTCAACACTGCTTATTCTAAGTTTAGCAGTATATTAGTTGGTAAACACACACACACACACACACACACACACACACACACACACACACACACAGTCTAAACCAAAGCCAAGCCAAAGAAGAAAAGGCACTTCTCCAAATTAGATAATAAACTATCTCTGACCTAATCCCATGGGACAAGTAGTCATCTCTTCCACAGGAAGCTATATGGGTGTGATTCCAGATTGCTTATATGGATAAATAGCAGGCCAGGAGTGCTGCTAACTTTCACCCCAGTAGCTTCCAGGTCAGAATATTTGTTAGCATTATTATTATTACTATTATTAATTAAATTTATAAACTGCCCATATCCGCAGGTCTCAGGGTGGTTCACAGGATAAAAGCACAACATAAAAGCACAAAATACAAAACAAAAACCCAATAACACCCCCCCCCAACACACATTTTAAAAGAGCATTGGATGCCAATAACCCAAGGCCTGGTTAAAGAGGAATTTTTTTGCCAGGCGCTTAAAGGTGTATAATGAAGGTGCCAGGCGTCTTCTAGCCAAGTCACCACTCGGTTAACGGTAGTGTCCATCAAAGGGCTTAGGCAAAGGTCTTTCTCATCACTTGCTCTGTGATCCTTTAACAGCCATGTCATACCCCTCAACTGTCCCAGTAAAACATCCTGTTTTTTCATGTGAGAGAACAGCGGCCATTTTGGACCCCATGATCTTCCGTGATCTCACACCATGATCTTGCCCCGAAACTTTTGTGCGTGTTTTGGGGCACTGAAAAAGCATGTCTTTGGGGGCTGCAATCTCACACAGGTCATGTGGTAGCCCCAGAAGACACATGCCGCTCCTTTTTTTTTTTTTTTTTTTGCGTGTCTTTGTTGGAGTGTATTCCATGTATCAGAACTGCAACCTTCTTTGTGCAAAACATATGTTCTGAGCCATGACCCCACTCCCCAAGCTGACTTAATGTTATAATGCAAATGCCTGGCTTAACTTTCGTGCTAGAGAAGCATGGCCACTTTTGCACATTTGCAACACGTCTACCTCTCTGCAGAGGATGGAGCTGCAATTGCACCTTTCACACACTGAATCACATTTCCCTTTCATCTGCTTCCTTCTGAACAGGTGATTGGCTGAAGGGCCCCATGAGGGCTGGATGAAATCCTGCTGTAGGCTGCAGGCCCATGGGCTGTGGTCCCTCACCCTTGCCTTCGGGTTTTTTTTCCAGATGCCCTTTGAACTACATTTCCCAGACACACTGGCCATTGTCATTGTGACAGTCAGGGTACAATGCAGGCAACCACTAAGAAATTCTTACAAACTCCTGTGTTCTGTAACTCTATGGGGAAGTCACCATGATCAATTTGAAATATGTGTTCGGCATTACTTCTATAGTCAAGAGCCTTATTCAGAAATCTGCTTCCATGCATTAGTTCTGCACATGGGGACAGAGTGGGACCATCACTCCTTCTCCTGATGTTTATGTGTTGAGCACCAACATCTGAAAAGAGGCATCTAAGCAGCAACAGCATCTTATATGCAGGCACTCCATGTAATCAGGATCCATGAGCAATTGATACTCTGGGAGGGGCAAGGGCTAATGTGTAGCCTTTAAGTGAATGCCTAATGTGTAGAGGTGAATTTCTGAAAAGGACTTTGCTCAGCAAATATTCTTTCCAGGAAACTCATGTGCTTGAGCATTTCTGAAAAGTGAAGGGGAAAGAAGCATGAAAATAGCCAAAGAGGCTCCATTTAAAAATTCAGCGGCTTTGTGTGAACACCTGCATAGCCATTTGTTGAGCACTGGCAGAGCAATTAAAGTAGGATTAATGTATATACAGTAGATGCTCAGAGATCCCAAACTTAACCAGCTGGCCCAAAGCATCAGTCATTCAAGCTATTATTAGAACAGCGCTTCAAAATGCTTTGAAGTGGGGCCACCCTGTCATCTTCCATCACCTTTCCGGCCCTACTTCTCCCCTCTAGCAATACCAAATGCAAAAATATCACAGCCGTAGTTACCACTGAACAATTTTAACTTCCATTTTTATTGTCAATGTATGTGGGCAGTACATATTTGAGTATGGTAAGCCTGCAGCTTACATGGGGATTATGTTCCAAGGCTTTCACCTAATCAAAACCCATTGGGTTCAATGGTGGGTGGAATAAGGATAACAGAATTATAGAACTATGTAGAGTTGGAAGAGACCACAAGGTTCATCTTGTCCAACCCCCTACAATGCAGTAATCTTCTGCCCCACAAGGGGCTCAAACTCAAAACCCTGAGATTTAGAATCTCATGCTTTACTGACTAAGCTATCCCAGCATGTCATTTCCCCCAGAAACCCACTTCCTTCCTTCCCCCTTTATTTTTATTTTTAAAAATATTTGCCACACACATATAGCTGCATGTGCACATGTTAAATGAGCGTCAGTTGCAGGTTTACTGTAGAACTGAAGCATGCCATGGAACTGTGGGAGGGGGGCAACGCCTGTCTCCTTCCACATCTTGCTGGACTGCACCTCCCATTATTTGGACTTTGACCACATTATTTGGATTGACCACAATCAAGTGGCTATTGGCCCTGCTGGTTGGGACTGATGGGAGCTGGAGTCCAGCAAGAGATGTTAGCCACAGGCTCCCGAACCCTGATATAGAAGGAGAAAAGGAGCCTGTTACTGCATGGCGCTACACAACAGTGAGGGTGCATTGTCAGAAGAAAAAGAAAGAAAGAAAGAAAGAAAGAAAGAAAGAAAGAAAGAAAGAAAGAAAGAAAATGCCCTTTGATGTGCAACCATCATCCAGGAACATGTTTGAACTCACAATCTGTGAAGCACTGAATTGGACCATAAGTTTGCTCTGAGGAATGAGAACACGATAGCCGTAACGTTGGGAGACACAGCACTGGGTTAAGTTGTTTGTGTGCCACTGTATTCACCTCCACTCTAGACAAATGAGCCTTGGAAGTCAGCCTTGTCAGAGGAATCAAAATGCGTCTCCGTAGTCTCTGCTGTATAGGCAGAGACATGGCTTTCCCGGAACATTAAGCTCTTATTTTTGCTAATGCAAGCACAGAGCCTTGGGGGAAAAAACAACAACTTGATATAGCTTCATGGTTTAAACTTTTTGTATTGGTAGGTGTACAAACAGGAATGTTGTCAGTATTGGATGACAAAATGGATCTGGGCCACTCAGCTGTTTTCTCTACTGGCTGATTTGCTGCTGCCTACTGGGGCAGAAAGGGGGGGTGCAAGGGGAAGGCAAGGTGGGTATGGTGCAAACATGGTGCTAGCAGGGGTTTGGATTGGCTCTGCTGGCATGTTTGCACCACAACAACCTTTTTTCTGCCTCTCTCCTCCCGCTCTCTGCCCAACAAGCAGCAGTGGCTCAGCTGGCTCAAGTAAGTGACACAGCCCCACTGCACCATTTGCTGCTGATTGCTTTCAGGGCTGAGGATGTGGCATATGTTGCTGTTGTTAACTTTGCTATCTGGTCTTTGACCACAATAAAGATGGATTGATTAAGTCTTCAGAGCCAACATATGCAACAGTGTGATGCAGCAACAAAAAAAGCTAACACTATTCTAGGCTGCATCAACAGAATTATAGTGTCCAGCACAAGGGAAGTAATAGTACCATTCTATTCTGCCTTGGTCAGACCACACCTGGAATTCTGTGTCTAGTTCTGAGCACCACAAGTTAAGGGTGTTGGCAAGCTGGAGCATGTGCAAAGAAGGGCAACCAAGATGATCAAGAGCCTGGAAAGCAAGCTTTATGAGGAACAGTTGGGGGAGCTGGGGATGTTTAGCCTGGAAAAGAGGAGAGTGAGAGGAGATATGGTAGCCAAATTCAAATATCTCAAGGGCTGTCACTTGGAAGATGAAGAAACCTTGTTTTCTCCTGCTCTGGAGGATAAGACTTCAACCAATAGCTTCAAGTTACAAGAAAGGAGATTCCGACTAAACATTTTGGGGGGAAACTTTGACAGTAAGAGCTGTTCGGCAGTGGAACAGACGCCCACAAAGGATGATGGACTCTCCTTCCTTGGTGGTTTTGAAACAGAGGTTGGATGGCCATCTGTCATGGATGCTTTTGCTGAGATTCCTGCATTGCAGGGGGTTGGACTACGTGACCCTTGGAGTCCCTTCCAACTCTGTGATTCTATGCAGGTTTGGTTCTATTTTTAGGAAGAATGAAGCAACTGCCTCAGGCAGCAGTTGCAGCGTAGGATGGGGGCAACAGTGGTAACCTAGCCATCTAGGTGTAGACTCTGTTTAGAGGACAGAGCTGTGTGAGTGCTACAAGGCCCATTCTACACCCTCCCCCAATAACCAGTCTGCTCTTTTAGGTGTTGTGGAGGACCCTGCCTCATTGCCAGTGTTGGGGGAAAAAATCATTTTCTGTCCAGTTAGTTTCTGCAAATGGAAGGGTGTCCTTCACCTCAGGCAGAATTTTTTTTCCTGTTGCTATGCAGCAGGATGAAGCAACCTGAGGTTATATGACTGTTTTAAAATGTTTTTAATTTTTATTCCTTTAATAATATTGTTGTGCTGCTTTGTTATTTCCTTTGGGAAGGGTGGCATAGGAACTTAGTGCTTACAAGTTCTGGTACTAATAATCCCAGGAGGTGAAATTGGAGGGGCATTACAGCTCTTTCTCAGGGGCCAAATGGAAAAGCCGTTGAAGCACACCAACAACAGTACTCTCCTTGTTGATTGGAGACCTTAATTTCTTCCAGGCATAAAAAACAAAAACAGAACTCTGGTGTTTCATGGAAAATATATTGCAAGTAGTGCTTCTACAACTTGCATGTTATGGATCAATAGTTTGTCACTGGCATTTACCAGTGTGTCGTGGTTCATCAAAAACATAACAAAGAGAAAGCAACCTTTTTAACCTCTGCCTTGTTTATGGTACACTTGTAGTCTGCGCAGATGCAGACCAAGCTGTTGGGCTTGATGGGCGTGACGATCATGGTTTCCCAGGGGGTGTTAGGCACCAGCTCGAGCACTCCTTGCACCATGAGCTGGTCTAATTCCTTGTCTGTGCGGGGTTTCAGGTTGAACGGGACCCGGCGGGTCTTGAGCCTGATGGGCCATCTAGTTGTAGGCTGATGGAGGGAGGGGGCAATATATCGTCCCAACACCCTGTCGGAAACCTCCAGAAACTTTTTGCATATGGTGTCTACGTGGGAGCTGGTGTGGTTCACTCCGGTGATGGCTAGCCCCAGTGGCCCAAACCATGCCAACCCCAGTAAGCTAATGTAGGGCCCCTTGACCACAATCAAGTCTAACCGCTGCTTCCACCCTTGATATTGTACATTGAATGTTCCCACCTCCACCATGGGGACTTTGCATTTTTGGAAGTCCCAGAGGGTGAATGGGGCCGGCCTAAGTTTGGGGCCTCCATTGAGGCACAATTTCCTCAATGTCCGTGCTGAGATTATGGACAGAGTTGAGCCTGTATCGAGCTCCATGCAGCACAGGGCTCCCTCTATCTGTACCTCAATGTAATTTTTTTCGCATTGGAATGAGGCAATTGGTATACCTGACAGTCTGTGAGCTCCGTCGAATTGCCTTGATGTGTCGGACTGTGGGGCCTGGGACTCTTGGGTAGACCATCTGATGTGGGGCGTTGGGCAGGCTGGGTACAGCACACCTGGGCAATGTGTCCCGCTTTTCTGCATTGCGGAAACGGCAAGTCCTCCGCTTGTGGCTCTCCCTGCAACTTGCACAGTTCCCCTCTTCCGGATGAGGCTGTCGTGGTGGGAGTGTGGCTTGTGTGCACTGCTGCACTCAGTGCATGTCCTCCCTGTCAGATTCTGAGTCGTCAGTGAGGTCCTCATGGTAGACCCTCTGTTGGAACGACAAGTTCGGCCAGAATCCTTGCACTGACCTCTCGGTGGCTTCAGTTGCCAGTGTCTCATCTAGGGTGACCTGGAACGTCAGGTCCTTCTTGGCGTAGAGGCGCCACTGCAGCTTCTCATCCCTCAGGCTGCCCACTAGGCAGTTGCAGAGCATGTTCTCCAGCTCTGTGAAGTTGCAGAGCCATGCGGCCTGGCGGAGGGAGGTCACATAACCAGTTATGGTTTCTCCGGGGGCCTGCTGCTTTGCACAGAAGGCGTCGCGACACGCTACCACCAAGGGCTGTGGTGAGAAGTGCCCCTTCAGCCGTTCCATTATTGGGTCGTAGGGAATGGTCGCAATATTTTTAGGTGTGAGGAGGGCTCGGGCAATCTCGAACATTTCTTCTCCGCAGACGCTGAAGAATGTTGCCCTCTTCTTGGCTGCGTCGGTGATGTCCTTTGCCTCCAGGAAGAACTGGAAACGGGTGGCGTATCCTTCCCAGTCTCCTGAGGCTGGGCTGAACAGCGCAAAACTGTTGTCTGTTGCCATTCTGGGTCCTTGGGTTGCTGCAGCCTGGATGCGTGGTGCAATGCAGCGGTGTTGCCGGTGGCGGACTGCGGTGTGGTGCATGGCAGACAGCTCAGCGGGATCCCACCTTTGTCGCCAGTGAAATATACTCGAAGTTGCGTAGTGATTTCATGCTCTTTATTGCAGCTCGTGAAACAGTGAATGGATTTTCCCCAAAACCTCAGGCTTTATATACATCATTTACACAGTGAGTCCTGTCTGATAGGTTGATTCTGTTTCCCTCCTATGGTCTGATTGGGCTGCTCCTGCAGGCCAATCAGTTGTTGCATTCTAGGATCCTACTGGCCTAATAGACTGATTAACTTTCTCCTGGGGTCTGATTGGGTTGCTCCTGCAGGCCAGTCAGGTTGTTGCATTCTAGGATCCTACCTGCCTATTGTTCTAGGATCCAAGCTTAGTACATAACAGCTGTGATTTGGAAATCCTTAACGTTCACCTGTGGCAGCAGCATCAACTGAAATGAATGGGAGCTTCCCACTTCAACTGTGCTTGGCAGGTATTTCTAATTGTGAAAGGGCTTGAATGCAGGTTTCATCGTGGCATTTCCCTTTCCCCTTTTATTGTTTGCAAAACAAACAAACAAACAAACAAACAAACAAACAAACAAACAAACAAATAGTGCAATTGGTTACATTTGCTTGGCCCTTACCTAATAATAAATTACCTCCTTGAAAGAATGTGAAACAAGTTTCAAGACTTGTGAATCTGACTGAAGAGCAGCTTTCCAGTAGGTAAGATTAAATTCCCCTAGGAACAGAAGCACAGAACATATATGCTAAAAAGGTCAAGCTTCCATAATAGTCTAGACTGAGTATATGTTTGTTATCAGAATTAATTTCCATGGTTATCTGAAACAATGGTTGAAATACAATCAAATTATGTTTCTTAAACATACTAGAGGTTTTTTTTAAAATAATAATAATAATAATCAAGTGGCATATAAGTTTTACAATATAAATAAAAGAAATATGGAATATTGCCCTTGGTTAAACCATTGTTGGTTCTAGGTGGCACAAATTGTAGCCTATGGATGAAGTGTGGCAGGATTATTTTTTTAAGACCAAACACTCACAGATGGTTGTAGTCATATTAATAGTGAGAAGAGAAAGCAGTGCTCAAGGCACATATTGATGTTAGTTCATACAATTCTCTTTTAATTCCTTGCAGATCAACCCCAGTTCACTGAAATTATTCCTCCCCGCAAGTTAAAATCAACATCTAACCTTTAAAAGTCTTCCTTTATCATGAAAGAGTTGACATCTAGCCTAGAGCCAGGTTTCTCTTAGCCCAGTAGAGATGAGTTTTCAAACAAGGATGAAGATAATGTTGGAACTAGCACATTATAATAGTGTTCTTTTTCCAAATACAATTGTTACTGAATTTCAATATGTTTTGTTCTGAGCTGCAAACTGGCCTCAGAATGCTGTCTTAGGGTGGCTTCTAAACACTGATAACAAAGAAACAGAATAATAATAAACTACCCCAGAAATAGGAGCAGCTAAAATAGAAATAACAGGCAAATCACAAAGGTTATTCATTTGTGTTCTGCCTAAAATTTTAAAAAATATTTGGGGCTCCAGTTCCAGTTTTGAAAGGAAAGGATATCGGTTTTTGTTTTTATTTTTTATTTCATTTATACCCCACCTTTTCTCCAGGGAGCTCAAAGTGGCATACATAGTTCTCCTCATTTTCTCTCCTCAAAACAACCCTGTGAGGTAGGTTAGGTTGAGTCAGTGGCCGGCCCAAGGTCACCCAGTGAGCTTCATAGCCAAGTAGGGATTTGAACTCTGGTCTCCCAGGTCATTGTCCAAAACTCTAACCACTATACCACACTGTCTCTCACTCAGACCCTGGAGAGATGCTGCTGCCAGTCAAAAGTAGATAACACCTGGCTAGACAGACCAAAGCCCCCTCCAGAATGTGTGTGCATGTGGGTGTTTGGTGGGTGTTTTCTGCAGTATATCATTGGTGCATTAATTAGTAATGTATCAGTGGTGGATTTATACCGGACTGTCACCACATCATTTCACTTTATTCATTGTTCTGTGATGTTTCTCCAGTGTTACCACATTTCTAGAGGTGCAGTCTGGCACCATAGCACAATAAAAGCATGATATAAACCAACCAACCAACCAACCAACCCAGCTTCAAAACTTATGCAGTATGAAACAATACAGTGGACACTCGGGTTGCGAACGTGATCCATGCGGGAGGCATGTTCGCAACCTGCAATGTTCACAACCCGCAGTGCCGCACCTGCGCACGCGCAGGTTGCAATTTGGCACTTCTGTGCATGCGCAAAGCATGATTTAGCGCTTCTGCACATGTGCAAGCGCCGAAACCCGGAAGTAACCATTCCAGTACTTCCAGGTTTGGCGCAGTGTGCAACCCAAAATCGCACAACCCAAATGTATGACTGTACACGATTTCAGTCGAAACTTATGACACATGCACTGATTGGAGACAAAGCAGTATGTCTGCCCTGAAAAAGTCCTGCACACCTGAGGGGTGCTGGTTAGTTTAGGAGATACAGGGCACTCCTTCTTCTGCCTTCCAATGGAGAACAGACAAGGATGTGGTACTGTTGCAGCCCCTCAGCTTCTGTCGCTTGATGCAGATACAATTCCTATCCTCATGCTCACAATCTAAAAAGACGTGACACAAGGGGAAAGGAATGGGGAGGGAGAAGGGAAATGCAAGCTCAAGCACAAGTTCTGGAATGTTGCAGTTCCTAAAGTTACAGGTGATGTCAGTGATGGTTCTGTCTTGATAAAAAGAAGTCCTCCCTCCCCAGATCAGATCTGTACTGGAGTTGGTGACAACGAGCAGGCCAGAAACATGGGGCAGTTCCTGTCACGAAGTTCTTCTCTCTAGCACCTGCCGTGATGGCAATTCAAAGCTGCACAGGAGGGGGCTTGATGGAGTCACCCTCCTTCTTTGCCAGTGTCAGTAGCAGATCTGGCTGCCTCAACCCCACCCCTGAAAGCACTCTTCCACCCACCAGATCAAATCCAGGAGCATTGCTGGTGGTGACAATATCTAGGAGGGAAGGGGAGGGAATCTTTTAGTTCAGACTGATTTATTAATTTTTTTTAAAAAAATTGTTCTTAACAGCTGGAAAATATTTATAAAGGGTCTTTGGAATTTTTGCCACGTTCAAACACTGCTTTTCTCCCTATCTCAATCATGGCTATTGGGTGTAGCTGTAGTTTTCGACGTGGCATTTTGGATGCATTCAAATGAGCATTGCTGATGAATTAAATGCAAGCAAAGGTCATCCACTGAGTCATGTAGAGTGCTAATCAACTCCATGTCTGCTGAACTGGAGAGAGGTCTTGCCTGGCTTACCATCCATAGGATTGCAGCACGGAATCTGCAAAATAAGGTTAGATAAACAGGGCTGAAATTAAGCCGCTGAATAAATTTGCAGAAATGAAATCAAATTTGTTGCGAAGAAGGACATTTTGCAGCCAGAAAGCCAGGATAATTGTAGGCAAATAATCCCTTTTTATTTGGCATATTTACAAAGGCTAGAAGCTTATTATGCTGGAAGACAATTGAGAGGCAGGAAGCAATTGCATTTGCTTCTGTTCTTTAGCATTTTTAATATTCTAATATTTTTAACTTTACACACACACGCAGACACACACAAACCCTGCGAGGCAATTATCATGATGTGAAGTTCATAAGAGTTCACAAGTGAGCCAACATTTGAACCCAAGTCGACTACAAATAGCTACTGAAAATACTTTGGCCACACATTGTGGCAACATTTACTGTTAGGTAGTTAAATAACATATTTGCTTGTAGTAGCTAGTGCTCCTGGGAAATAGTGGGGAACATGGGAAATTTGGTGAAATAGGTTCTCTGCTTCCTCCTCACGCTTGAATTGCCTTTTCTGTCTTAGCCTAATCCATCTGGGGTCCCCAATCTCTTTGGTATTGGAAAAGTGTTTTGGGCAGATTCACAAAATGGTGACTGTGAGGGCATGGCTGGCCAGAAAATGGGTGCTGTTGGAGTGTGGTCAATCACATAATTTACTACTGCAGCACTCATTTCATAGAAGGCAAACTGGTGAGGGTGAAACACAAGCTTGATACTTCTACCAGGCACCAGCGATCTTAGGGATTCCACTCCAGATTTCTGTAGTGTTTACTCCTGAGCCTTTCCTTTTCTTGAAAGAAATCCCACAAGGCAGTGGAGGTTTAGGATTCCTTCCCCTAGATGGGCTACCTTCCCAGGTTGACGAGCCCCACCTGCCCCTCACTTCCCTCTGCCTGGGCAGAAACTGCCTTCTTGACCACTGTACCCACTATTGGTTTTGTCCACTCAATCCACCAGAGCCTGTCTGTATGCAGGGGAAGACCCTAACTCACTGAGGGTTTGAGATGCATTGGCTATTTTCAACTAGTTTAGCTGGCCAGTAGAAGCCATTACTGGGCTGTGGCTGCTGTTGCATGCTGACAGCTTCCAGGAGCCACGGATGAGAGCTGAGTGCAGGATGAGGACCAAAGGTGGACAAACTACTGCAAAAGGAGCTCAGTGTATTCCCTACCAGAAGTACTACCCCTTCCCTAACACTCCACCCTAAAAACAAAATGACATAATAATAATAATAATAATAATAATAATAATAATAATAATATTTATATTCCACCCTCCCCGGCTGAAGCCAGGCTCAGAATACAATTAAATATGGTATGATAAAACAACACAAAGTCTAAGCATTTCCAGCACAGAGAAGAATAAAATCACATGACTGTTAATAAAAAATCACAACACATAAACAGTAGTTTTGGTTTAAGATATTAAAATCATTTATTTTATTTTACTTTTTAAAAGAGGGTTGGGAGAATAAAAGGACAGCCATAAGGGAGGCACCATGTGAGTCACTCTCACACCTCCGTACATATCCTATTTCTCCTAGGATTAGCATCAAAGGACATGCAATCACATTGCTTTTTCTCTCACGATGGGAATTATGTGAGAATTAAAAGGAGTTGAGGGGAGAGAAACCTGATGCTACCCTGAGCACCTTGGTGGGAGGTAGGATAACGTGTACTGAATAACAATAAAATAAAATAGCAGCTTTTGCTCGGAAACGTCCTTCCTAGAAAAGCTTTCCACCCACACAGCTGGAAAGCATCCATGGGGTCATTTTTATAACTCTTTCCTGTACCTACTTCTCACTGAATCAGAGGGGTTAGTTAGAGTGTTGTGCTAATAACATCAAGGTTGCAGGTTTGAATGAATGAACTTTATTACGGTCACAGACCAAGTTGCAGGTTTGATCCCCTGTGGGACAGCAGTATATTCCTGCACTGCAGGGGGCTAAACTATATGATCCTGCAGATCCCGTCCAACTCTAAAGGTTCCATGACTCAAGACAGCAGAATGTAAAGCCCATCTAGTGAACAGAAGGCACTAAACTTCAGATATCGTACACTCAGCAACAGTGCTGTAATGAACCAAGTGACTGCAAGGTGGGAGGTCACTTGGCTCATTTCCCTTCCGTGCAAGCTTTAATTCAGAACGGTCTAGCTTGAGAACTACTGTACTGTTCTTGCAGTTCCCACTGGGGGTGGATTCTGCCGTGCTCAGCAGGCTGGCCTTGCAGGCAATGGGGTTGAGTACCGAACTTGCGATGGGAAATCTGGATTCAGCACCTTGGTCAGCGCACAGTGGGAGCTAGGGGCGAGACTACAACTGCAACCTTGGGCATGCTTATTAGGGAGCAGGTTCTATCAAAGCCTGTGAGACTTTCTTCTGAGTAAACATGCTTAGCGGCTTAGTCTGCCAGCAACTTATAAAAAAATTAAGGGCCATTAAGGAATGCTACTCAGTGGTTTGAGAATCTGTTGTGTATTCAGGTCATTGGTTCAATTTCCACCATCTCCAAGTAGAGCTGGGAATGCCTCCCATTCGAAATGTTGGAGAGCTGCTGTCAGTCAGTAATAAGCTGGATGGATCAATATTCCTCAGTATAAGACGGTTTCCTGTGCTCCTGTGAACTTTGGAATATAGTCCAGTGTTGGCTTTGTATGCTTCAGGTGAAGGAAACCGGGTTCCTCCACCATTTTGATAGGTGGGCAGGGTATGCCCACTCGTCAATCACCTTATGTCACTACGATGTCAGGAGACCCATTTTCCTTTGTAGCAGGGAATATCCAAGCCAAGCCCAGCATAGCAAGGCTTGAAGTCAGGATAGATAGATAGACAGAGTTGTGTAATGGTTAGAGTATTGGCTACTACCTGGGATACCAGAGTTCAAATCTCCAGCTAGGCATTAAGCTTGTTGGGTGGCCTTAGACTAGTAACTATCAGCTTAACCTACCTTGCAGGGTTGTTGCGGTGATAAAATGGGGAGTGGAAATGGTGGGTGTGGGTGGGTGGGGATGTGTGCGGTAATTCAAAACAATGCAACAAACTACAGAATAAAATATATTTTAAAACCTATTACTAAACACTAGTTATTGAAATCAACAAACAGGTGATGGTCTTAGACAGACACCAAAAACACACTTAAGGGTGGTAGCTGTCACATTTGAGGCAGGAGGGGATTCCTGTGGCCAAGTGCAAGACAGAGAAAATCCTTGCTCTGCATTGCAGGGAGTTGAACTAGATTACCCTTTGGGGTAATTGGACCTTCTAATTCTACAATTTGATGATTCTATGGTTGATGCAAGATGCACATGTGCAGAAGGGCCTGGTTGGTCTTTCTCAAGGAATGGGCAGGTTGATGTGCTGAAGATGCTCTCTTGTGTAAATTGTTAGCTGCATATTTCAGGTGTGGAAGGGTATGCTATTTCATATAAGTTGCTAAAAAACCATACGGGGTCTTTATAGTATTATGCTGGTAATGTGGACACTACTGTAGTAATTTTTGAGATATTTCATGCGACTGTGATTTAAATGTATTTATCTACTTATGTTGCAGTAGGAGTACCTAAGGGGAAGGATCCTTAAATTATATCCAAAATTAGAATAATGCTGGTCAACATAAAGTGTTGGTAAATAAGTATGTTTCCTATTGAAAATGGATTGCTCTACTGTAGTGGTGTTGTTTTCTGAATTAACTTCAAAAAATGCTTAACTTTATTTAAAGTCAATTACTATTGTCTGTAATTATGTAGACCTTCTGGAGAGAGATAAACATGAACTGCATATTTTATACCAATACTGAGGTTGGTTCACAAAGCTGAGAATTTTGTAAAGAGGCCTTACTGTTTTGTTTTGAATTGTGGGTAGAGATATATTCACTTTTTAAGGGGAGGGGAATTAATAGGATGAATGCTTTGCTTCTGCTTTGCTTCAGTCCCACGTGTACTCCAGTGGGACTTTGATGTCTCCTGCTGCTTTCTCTGGACCTGATGGGGTGGAGATGAATAGGATAGTTGGCATCATGAGCCATGGGCAAAGACTGGAAGTGTTTCTTCTCTGCATCTTCTTTGGCAAAGCGTTTAGCTGTTCAGGCTCCTAACATGGTCTGGGGAAGAGCATCCTTCATCCTTGGAGACCCAGAGTAAGACTTCTTACTAATGAAGAAGTGCCTGTCTCAGGCATTGATCTCAGGTATCTTGTCTGTTAGCTCAGATCTCTTCTGCCTGGCCCTGAAAGGTATGCAGACAAAATGAGCTGGATGGTTTTAACCCTACATGAAAATTATCCATTGGCAACCCTTGTTGAGCAGAACACCACAATTAAATGATCTATGACCCAAGATGCTGAGGCCATGACACCGTTACTATATTAGGTTTAGTTGAGGCTGTGTGTTTTAACTCACTGCTTACCTTTTAAAACTCCAAATAGGTTCATGGAATTTATTTCTCATTTGCTGTTGAGGTTCTGCAGTGATGTTTTCCTGTTGTATACATCTGGGTAAGGGGGTAGGATTCTTTAAATGACCTTTCAAAGAATAATTTCTGCCTTTGAGTAATGTTCAAGACATTGGTGGTTAAACTGATAGCCTTTCTGCCTGGTGGACCATTTCTAAATCATTTCTAAAAAGATACAATAAGACTAGGAAGGGATTCAGCCACATTCAGGCCATACATTAAAAGTGCTAGGACACCACATCAAACAGTCATGGCTTCCCCCAAAGAATTATGGGTGCTGTAGTTCATTAAGGATGCTGAGAGTTGTTAGGGAACCCCTCAGGGAACTACAATCTCCACACTTCCCTAGGAAGAGGGATTATCAAACCACTATGGGAATTGGTGCTCCTAGCAGCTCATCTAACTAACCACAGGCCCCGGGATTGTTCAAGGGAAGTCCTGACTGTTTAAACAAAAGAAAGACCCCCCAAAATTGGAACATTTATTGTACAAAAAGTTACAGATTTTTGGCAGGGAATTATGAGTCATGCAGTGATTGGAAACAAAGCAGTATGACCACCCCAGAACTTTTCCAGGTGCAAACAGTACTGAAGGCAGGATTGCATATAACCATCCTGATACCACCATGAGCCCAAATAATCATGAATGCAAAATAAAAGGTATGTCTGAATCCTTAGCAAAACCTTAGTAAATTTGGTGATCATTACCAACATATTGTCAATCTGTCCTGATTTACTCCCAGGGTGGTGTAATTCCCTCCTCCCCTTCCAAATGCCCCAACAATTTAAAAGCCAGGGTTTTGACTACCAGTACTTCCTCCCATAGCTCCACTGTTGCAGATAGAACAAATTCCACCTGAATAGTAAAGCCAGAGGAGAGGAAAAAACTCTGAGCTCTGGGTTGTGATGTTAATGCCCAATATAGATTTATAAAGGCACAGCAGTGAAGGCTTCAGCTTTCAAGAGGAGTGAAATAATCTACAAGGATGCAGAGGGCTGGAACATCAGAAATAATTTCACCTTCTAAAACTCAAGTTGAGGAAGACCAAATGGCTGCCTATGAGATGTTAATCTCTGAAGAGGACGCTTAAAAGGTATGAAAATTGTAATCAGGGTGGACGTGGTTCCTTCCGCTGTCAGCATCTACTGCCTGAGTTGCCATTTATGTCACCGTGAGCTTTTTCTCAGTAGATAGGTTTGCTGGAAGCATCCTCTGTGCCAAAGAGATGAGGAGTATTTTCCTACGCAGACTTCATTTCTGCAAATTGCAGGCACAGTTCCATGTGGCATTATCTGCAAGGCATGCCGAAGGTTTGAGAGCGAGTGACTTCTTCAGTTAGCATCTTTGAGAGAGCATCACAAATGGTCCAAAGAGAAATCCGGGATGTAAAAATGGTGTGTCAGGAACTGCATGCCAGCCCTGCCCTATTGAACTTGCAGAAGGAGCCACAGGGACTGATTTGGCCATCTGAGCTTTATTGGATGCAGCTCCAGCTGCCTCTGTAAAAGGAAGTGATCAGCCGTCCTTCTACAGACCCACACCATGTACACCACCATGGGTACCCTTGGAATTCTGAGAGATGAAAGAAGCAAGGTGGGCAGGTGACTCAGAGGCTTCCATTGGCTATTTCTCAAGGCTATTTCTCTATTTCACCCAGGGATGCCATGATGGTGACCCCAGGGATGCACTGAGTCCTGCCTCCTTAAAAGCAGCTTGCCATCTGTTTATCTGGGGAAGTTGCTGGGGGCATGTGTGTGTGTGTGTGTGTGCACGCGCGCATTGAACTGGGGATTCTAACAGTCAGGCTCATGGCATTTTAGTCACTACATCATGACTACAGAATCCAGCAATGACCCAAACTCAGGTCCTGAGAGACCAATGGTATCAATAGAAAAGCCAAACTGGTGCCTGTGGGAAACCTGAACGGGATCAAACAAGGCTGTTCTTAACGTTCTTAGGCACCCCACCCATCATAATGCACCCAGTTGTTTCTGGGAAGGTTATGGATTTATTGAGCAGCCCTCCATTCACTGTGTCATGAGCATTGCACGGGTGTGGCTAGCTCCCAAATTTAGGGAGTTTAAAGGTGATGTATGGCAGTACAGTGGTACCTCTGGATAAGAACTTAATTTGTTAAGGAGGTCCATTCTTAACCTGAAGCTGTTCTTAACCTGTTCTTAAATATTCCATTTTGGACACTTAGATCAGTGGATGAAGATCTGCTGCTAGTGCTGCAAGTCCCCAGGATAAAGCAGGCTGTGACTTGGAGTTGTGGCACCGGTCATTTGGAACTCTCCTCTCCTAAGTGAAGCAAGCCCCAACAACATTACACTTTCCTAAATTAGTCTTAAGTTGTTTCTGTGGTTTTAAATTTTTGATGTTCTTCATGCTTTCAGTAGTGTTTTATAACCAAAATCTGGAGATTGGGCACAACAGCAAAGTTAAGTCCGGGAAGCAGATGTTTGAGAAATTTGATAGTAGGCGGTACCCTCTCACAACCTGCATGATCCAACAATAGGGGCACAATTCCTGTGCATTATTGATTGCTGGCTTGGAACAACAGATGCTAAAAGTGCTATTAATTTTTATAATAAAGATGTAAAATTATTGCCAACTCTTGTGTCCATTGTAGTGCTAGAGTTTGTGGGCAGACAACCACTTCTTTTTTTTTGCTTTGGATAGTGTATTGTGTTTGTTCCTGTTCATTTTTATATTTCATCTGTTTTTATATTTTGCAATTTTAATAATTTTTGGGGTGGGGGAGGAAATAGTGCCTTATGATTGGTGTTTATATCCCACTTTTGTCCAAGGAGCTCTAACCGCTGTACATGGGTCCTCCTCTCCCTGTTTAATCCTCACAATAGCTTTGTGAGGTAGGTTAGGCTGAGAGGCAGCGACTAGCCCAAAGTTACATAATGAGCTTCATGGCTGATTGGGGATTTGAACCCAGATTCTAGTGCAGCACCAGGGCTATTAGACCACCATGTCTGACCTGAAGTCTCCAGGTTTTCCTGGTCCCCTCCAAACTGTGTATGCAGATTGCAAGTTTCAGCCTGATAGAAGCTTGCTGCAAATTATAAAACAGACCATGGTAGGCAAACTAAGGCTCGGGGGCCAGATCCGGCCCAATCACCTTCTAAACCCGGCCCATGGACAGTCCAGGAATCAGTGTGTTTTTACATGAGTAGCATGTGTGCTTTTATTTAAAATGCACCTCTGGGTTATTTGTGGGGCATAGGAATTCATAATCATTTTCTTCCCAAAATATAGTCTGGCCCACCACAAGGTCTGAGGGACTGCCCCCCTGCAGAAAAAGTTTACTGACCCCTGGAATAGACACTCTTGGTGGGCAGCTGGGGAGTTGGCCCTCCTCTCCCTTCTGCCAATTAACCTCCATCTCCAGGGCCTGCCCCCATTACATCATCTGGGGCCACTCCCAGGTCTCAAGTTTGGGCCCTTAAATCTCAGGGTCTGGAATGCTCCTGACCTGGCAAGCCTATCCAGAACCCTAAACAGCACACCACACTGGCTCTCAAGGGAGCATATTCACAAGGAACCTTTGCAAGCAAATGCTGCCTATGGGGTACTTTCTCTAATCTAGCTGTCAGGGCTCCATGGAGTGTGATTAGAAAAGCAGTGAATGCACATCAGGGATGGCTGAGTTTAGTTCTTCCTGCTCCCTCTGAGAACAGATGATTGGCATGATTTACTGGATTCCCCCCAACCACAGGACTATAGGTTTGGAGCCCTAACTGCTGTCTGTGTGCACTCCATTGCACCAGGGCCCGTGGATAGCTGCAGAATAAACAGCATCATTGGATTTATTCGAAAAGAGTACAAATGGGGATTGAGGAAAATAGGCTGAAACTGGGCTGAGTTATTCCATCAGACAGTTCTGACTCGAGCAAATGCAGTTAATCTTCCAACAAATATGCAACAGCAGGGAGCCAAACACAGATTTTTTTGATGCTTGTTCTGCTCATTATCCTCTGGCCCTCCTTGAGGTGCAGATTACATATTAATTCTCCAGAATCATTTGTGCCTCTGCCTGCCACAGGAGGCCTGGCTTGGAGGCTCTCATCTCTGCTGTTGTCCTTTTTAGGGCTGAGGAGTCAGGTCAACCTCTCCTTGCCTGCCAGACTTAGCCAGGCAGACCTTTCCAGCTGTATGCAGAAAACAGAGAACATAATCCCTGGTGGGTTTTACAAGGAGAAAAACATTCACAAAGAGGAGTCCTTCTTTGCTTGCTATGTTTTGGCCTTGGTCTTTAGGCCAAAGTTAGAAGTAGAAGATCCATGGCTGTGAATCCATGGTTGGATCCAGGTTTTGGAGGGTCTGTGGGAAAGATCTCTTCAGTGGGCCCCTTCTGACTGGTGTCCCCACTGCCCATTTATTTGCCTCACCCTTCTGACCCCAATCCACAAAACCTCCCAGGGGGAAAATGTGAGGCATGTGGAATACGTGGACCCATCTCATTTTTCTTGTCTGGCTGCAGTTGGCAGAGTGACATTGAGATAGGGCTGTCATATGCCTAGATTTTCTCGGACATTACTGGGATTTCAAAGGCAGAATTGACATCTGGGGGGAATTTCTGTTTTGTTTTTTTTTTAAAAAATAATTTTTATTAATTTTACAACATAAACAAAAAACAAACAAACATAACACGACTTCCCCATACCTCCCCTTCACTGCATTCTTGTTTTAAAATTTTTTAGCAATCCTTCATCCATTTTTATATTTAATTCTCTTTAAAATTTTCTTAAGCTTAAGTTTTTACAGCTGTAATTCTTTATATCCAATCCCTTGACATCTTAACATTCCGAAATTTTACAACAATTTTAAAGATAGATTTTGAATTTTTTCCAGTCTTCTTCCACTGTCTCTCTCCTCTGGTCACGAATTCTGCCGGTCATCTCTGCCAGTCCCATAAATTCAGTCACCTTGGTCTGCCATTCTTCCAGAGTAGGTAATTCTTTAGTCTTCCAATACTTTGCCAAAAGAATTCTTGCTGCTGTTGTTGCGTACATAAAAAATGTTCTATCTTTCTTTGGAACCATTTGGCCTACCATGCCCAAGAGAAAAGCCTCCGGTTTCTTTGCAAATGTCCACTTAAGGATTTTCTTAATTTCATTATAGATCATTTCCCAGTAGGCCTTAATCTTCGGGCAGGTCCACCAAAGATGATAAAAAGTTCCTTCGCATTCATTACACTTCCAACAGTTGTTATTGGGCAAATGATATATCTTTGCAAGCTTGACTGGGGTCATGTACCACCTATAGATCATTTTCATTATATTCTCTTTTAGGGCACTACACGCCGTAAATTTAATACCTGTGGTCCATAACTGCTCCCAGTCAGCAAACATAATATCATGACCAATATCTTGTGCCCACTTAATCATGGCTGATTTAACCGTTTCATCCTGTGTGTTCCATTTTAGCAGCAAATTATACATTCTAGACAAATTCTTAGTATTGGGTTCTAACAATTCTATTTCTAACTTTGACCTCTCCTTCTGGAATCCTAGTTTCCTGTCCTGCTTAAAGGTCTCATTAATCTGGTAATAATGTAACCAGTCTCGGACTTTAGGTTTCAATTTCTCAAAGCTCTGTAGTTTCAACTTTTCACCATCATATTCTATAATTTCACAATATTTTGGCCAGTCTGAATCCATGTTCAGTCTTTTTACCGCCTTGGCTTCCATTGGTGACAACCACCTGGGGGTTTTACTCTCCAACAAATCTTTATATCGATTCCATACATTATACAGTGCTTTCCTGACAATATGGTTTTTAAAGTTTCTATGAACCTTTACCTTGTCATACCATAAATATGCATGCCAACCAAAGTTGTTATCGTAACCTTCCAGATCCAGAATATCTGTATTCTCAAGAAGTAGCCATTGTTTCAGCCAGCAAAAAGCTGCTGCTTCATAGTAAAGTCTTAAGTCCGGCAGGGCAAAGCCCCCTCTATCCTTTGCATCAGTCAAAATCTTAAATTTTATTCTGGGTTTTTTGCCCTGCCAGACAAATTTAGATATATCTTTCTGCCACTTCTTGAAACAGTCCATCTTGTCTAAAATTTGCAATGTCTGGAACAAAAATAACAATCTCGGCAGTACATTCATCTTAATTACAGCAATTCGACCTAACAAGGAAAGTCTCAGCCTAGACCATATATCGAAATCTTTCTTCACTTCCAACCAACATTTCTCATAATTATCTTTGAATAAGTTCACATTCTTAGATGTTAAATTCACCCCCAGATATTTTACTCTTTTTGCAATTTCCAAACCGGTTTCTCTTTGGAAACTATCTTTTTCCCCCATCGTTAGATTTTTTTCCAACACCTTTGTCTTATGCTTATTTAATTTGAAACCTGCTACTTGACCAAATATTTCAATTAATTCCAAAACTCTTTTTGTACTGGCTTCTGGCTGTTGCAATGTCAAAACTAGATCATCGGAATTTCTGAAAGGTAGCACTTTATTCTGGATCTTAGGCAAGTCAATTTTGGTGGTTTCCTTAAAAAAAAAAAAAAAAAAAAAAAGCTCCACAATTTTGGGATCTTCTGTGATGTCCTGTTTTTTGTTAAACAAATATGGCAACCCTTATTGAGAACCAGTGAAGTTACTGAGTCTTTACTTAGCCTTATCTTTTGTAATAGTAAACTATCTGCTTCCATGTGGTGACTGGTACTAGGAGAAACTTCCACTGTGTGGTATCTCACCATGGTGTAGTGGAAAGGGCTAATAACCCACCCCAAAATACTTTTGAAACCCCCATATAACTGCATTTTGGTTAACATATATGGAGAGAGAGAGAGAGAGAGAGCGGGAGAGAGCGAGCAACATTGGGAGAGCCTGTTAATGATCTTCTGATTAACATGTCGTTTGAACCTCACTGCAGTGACAAATGTGTCAAAAGGACCAAAATGATCAAGAGGATGGAGCAATTCCCCTGTTAAAAAAAGCTGCATTGTTTGAGAGTCATTGTGATGATTAAATGAGGGGAGAACCACATAAGCCGCCTTGAACCCTTGGCGGTTGGGAAGGTGGCATATAAACGAAACAAACAAATAATGTTCTTATGTGTGCCTGGACCCTAAAAGTAAAGGTAAAGGGACCCCTGACCATTAGGTCCAGTCATGGACGACTCTGGGGTTGCGGCGCTCATCTCGCTTTATTGGCCGAGGGAGCCGGCGTACAGTTTCCGGGTCATGTGGCCAGCATGACTAAGCCACTTCTGGTGAACCAGAGCAGTGCACGGAAACGCCATTTACCTTCCCGCCGGAGCGGTACCTATTTATCTACTTGCACTTTGACGTGCTTTCGAACTGCTAGGTTGGCAGGAGCAGGGACTGAGCAACGGGAGCTCACCCCGTCGCGGGGATTCGAACCGCCGACCTTCTGATCGGCAAGCCCTAGGCTCTGTGGTTTAACCCACAGCGCCACCCGCGTCCCGTGCCTGGGCCCTGCTGAGCTGTAAAGCACATAGGACCGGTTCACATAATTCCCAAACATGTCTCTGGTATGTATTTGGTGTAAGACCTCATGCCTCTTTTTCAACATGCATGTTCTTTCAATGTACATGGCAGTTCAAGCAAACCCCTTATTTGCACAATTTCTTGTGTTGTTAATTTGGCTGAATGCATCTCTCACCATTTCCCTCTTTATCAGAAAAAAAATACATATCATTGTTATTGGGTTCATCTGTTTGGGAAATAATAATTAAGGAGTCAATGACTGCTTTTCTTTTTCGATTGTTGGTTTTATGGCACTGGGTAACATTTTGTCTTGTGTTTGTCTTATGACCAGTTGTGTGGGTGGGTGTTTTATGTATGTTCCTTGCTATAACTATAACAAATAAACTGTGAAGGACAAAAAAATTAAAGTATAATGGCTAAAAAGAGAACATCTCTCTCTGTCTATCTCTTTACTTAATTGCCATGACATTTTACAAAATCCTAAAACTTAAAAATGATGGATAAAAGTCAAGATGCTGAAATAGAGAGCATTCAGAATGCCATGATGCCACTTCCAGTTACTAGCCATTACTTGATGAGAGGTGACCAGGGGAGAAATGCTGAGAAGGATAACAGGAACCTGCCCTTGGATTGAACACAGGACAGATCCAGAATGTTTAGTGTTACCCGAGGGCAGAATTGCATCTGCTGTGTTCAAAAGATCCCTGTGCCAAACTGGGTACTCCAGCGAACAGGAAGGTTCACTGCTAAGTTGCGTAAGTGCTTGGCAAAGACCATCCATGAACTGAAAAGGTAACAGCAAAAAAATAAAGAAATAAAAATGCAAACCAATGAATTACTGTTTCCAAGTGAGCAGTGATAGCAAGTGATACTACAAAAAGACGCCTGCCTGCCTGCTCTCATGTTTAAGAGATACAGTAATTATGGAAGTAGGAAGCAAGGGATTAGTTTGGGATTTGGCCATTTTTCTTTTGGGGGATTTTTATCAGGGTGGAGGAAAAGGTTATCCCTCGGAAGGGCAAAAAGAGTGATGCTAAACAAGCAGCCACAAATGCATTGTCAAACGAGAAGAGCAATGTATGTCACCAGAGACAGAGATTTGCATAAAATCTGCAGATGCTAAATATATGCATACATTTGGAAATACTTGGTATAATTTATACAGAAGTGCTATACGTCTCACCAAGACTGAGTTTCCACTCGGTCTGCTGTCCAGATACTAACTTTGTAGAGGCGGTGTCAACTTCTCTCTTTAATTGGGTTGCCTTATTTCAAAAAGTAAAACCTTCCCGACAGAATAGTTATTTTAGCTTTTGGAGCTGTTTCTGCTGCTTTTTTCATCACATTGCCATACATCCGGGTTTTCTCTGACAGTTTGCCAATTCGGCAAAATTCCCCAACACCATTTTTGCATCTGAAAACCAGGACATGTCAGGAATTTTCCTGACATATGTCAAGCCTACCTTTAAAAAGTGACTTCCTTGCACCGTTTTGTACACAAAAACATTCCAATTTTGTTTTTGTTTTTGTTGTTTCCTTCAATAAGATGGGCTCCAGCAAAATAAATTGATGGAAAAGTGCATTTTGCAGCAACATGCACCAGGAAATATCACTGCAACAATGCCAGGGAGGGGCGCAAGGATACATACTATTGAGAAGTGAAAACAGGAGTCAAGGTTTGTAAATGGCATTAATGAGATTGCCATCCTCAGCCATGCTCATAACCACTGAGGGAATATAGCGGAGAAATCTGGGTGGTGGGAATCATGTTCCGTTGTAACCTTCTAAAATAGTTGTTGCTAAGGAGGCCATTATGAAATAAAGGTTTAGGTTTAGACTTCTCAGTTTGCACATTGCTTCCCTGTAAGAGAGTCCAGGAGTGACTTTGTACTAATGGCATCATCCCATAAATGGGGAGCTTCTGCAAAGGACTGCTTTCTTATCACTATCCTCTGAACTTCCTTGCAGAAAAGGTCCTCAGATGATGGGCCCCGATAGTTTCATATGGGGAGATGGTCCTTTAAAGTATAGGGATTCTAAGCTTTATAAGGTTTCAAAGGTCAACACATTGAATTAGGCCCAGAAGCAATAAGTTGGAACTGGAGTTAAATGTTCATGCCACATTCTTCAGAGACTCTCCCATATACAATGCATTTCAGTAGTCTAAGCTGGTTACCCAGCATAGACAACTGGAGCCTGGCTATCACCATCTAGATAGGGTTGTAGCTTAGCCATCAGGCCAAGCTGGTAGAAGGCACTCCATGCCACTGAAACCACCTTTGCCACCAATGATAGTGTGAGAGCCAAGAGTACCCCCATGCTGTGTACCTGTTCCTTCAAGGGGAGTGTAACCCCAACCAAAGTTGGATGTATTCCACTCGCCCAGGCAGCGGAACAACCCACTAACGGTATCTGTCTTATCTGGATTGAGCTTCAGTTTGCTGACTCTTATTGAGTCCATTACCAAGGCCAGGCACTGATCCAGCTTATCCACTGCCACAGTTGACTGAGCTGTAAAGGATAAGTAGAGCTGTGTGTCGTCAGCATATTGATGACAATGCACTTCAAAACTCTTGATGACCCCACTCAGCAGTTTCATGTAGATGTTAAACAACATGGAGATAAAACCAATCCTTGTGGAACTTCACATTGGAGGTTCTATGGGACACAGCAGCATCTCCCAAGCACAACTTCCTGCAGATGACAATCCAAGTTGCAGTGGAAACATCACAAAACAATGCACCCTATTCTCACAGTTTCCCCAGAATAATGCTATGATCAATGGTATCAAAAGCTGCCAAAGATTAAGAAGATTCAATGAGCACACACTTTCTTGTCCTTTTCCTGACATTGGACACCATACAGAGTGACCAAGGCGGTTTCAGTGCCAAAACCTGGCCTGAACCATGACTGAAACTGATCTATAAAATCAGTCTCATCTAAGAGTGCTTGAAGTTGGTCAGTAACCACCCACTTAAGAACCTTATAGGCTGGCCTTGCCTGTAATGCACATATTGATTTTCAGAACTGGAACTGGCCCTACCATTAGATGCAATAAGGCAAGTGCCTCAGGTGGCAGATGCTTGGGGTGGGGGGAGGCAACATTCTCCTGGACTCGCCTGCTGCTCTCTGGTGCTGTAGAAGAAGCTATCCCATTGCCAGTGTTGAAGTAACATCCAACTACCAGTCTAATCAGCATCTGTATATGGAATGGGGGAAGATGTTCTAACTGGTTCTTTGCCTCAGGCAGCAAAATGTTTTGGGCCAGCCCTGCTTCCTTTGTACCAATCAAGTGAAGCTATAGTTGGATCAGGAGAGGGATGGGAATAGATATCCCAATGTGAAGGTGTAGCCATGTGGATGGAAAACATCTGCATGCAGATGCCATACATCCCATAGCATTAGTTTTATACTGTGGTGTACATTCAGATCTTGCACCCAAATGCACATCCACAGCCACCTTCTGCCACAAGTCATGGTACATAACAAGGTGCAACTAGAGCTTAATCAGGGTGCTTGTCTTGCCAGGCAGTGCTAGTAGGCAATGAACTGGCAAGGGCCAATGGCTTAGTTGCCAGGCAACTGGGATGTGTAAAGTGGGGAAATAGTGATCAGCATGCATGAAAACATATGGAAGGCTGAGCTTTTTCTTGGAGATTTCAGTGCCCCCCCCCAACAAAAGAGAAAGTTTCACAGTGAAAGTCAAAACTACCATAGAACAGCTACAAGCAGCATCAAGGGGAATAGCCACGTCACACTGCAGAATTAGCAGAATACAGCCAAAGTAAACATTTTACCTCCAGCAGATGTGGGACAATCCCTAGCAGCCCTTCACAGGTGACCAGCTGCATGGTTTTGTGAGATGTCTGTTTCCCAGAGGTCTTAATGCCTAGAGTTGCTCCTCCGTTTTCAACATTTAGCTTCCATAAGCATTTAGCTTCCATCTCCAGCCACATACCATGTGGCTTGCTTGATCCATCAGGTCAGGAGGTTTTGCTTTGTAGGCAGCAGTTTTGTAATTAGTCATTTCTACCTGTGTGGGGAGGGCAATATCCTGGTTCTTCACCCCTCTGCATAGAGGGGGCACCAGGGGCAATTTAGGAATGACTCTGCAGATCAGGGGTGAGGAATGGAATCCAGGACCTCCTCCACTCCTGTGGCCAACTCTGACTGCTGTGTGGAGCCTCTATGCAATGTCATAGTGATGTCAGGTGATCTGTTTTCCTTTGAAATCAAACTGCTGCAGTCAAAGGTAGCAGGCTTTGCATGCACTGTCATTCAGCTGCTGGTGCCCTTCCACATGCTGCCATGATCATTGGTGCTTGTGAATTGCAGGGCTTTATGATCAGCTGATTGTCCATGCTTGCAAAGTCCTGAGCTTCCTCAGCTCTACTAAGGAGTTCCCAATGGATAGTTATCAGCACTGTCAATGAGCCTTGTTTGCAAAGGAAAACGTTTAAGTTCCTGGTTGTTCCTTTGGAGCCACATCCTCATGACACAAAGGGAGGCAGCTGCTTCAGGTGGCAAATTCTGTGGCTAGAGAGTTGTGCCATGTGGTCTGCCCTGCAGCCCCTAAGCTAGCTTGCTGCTCTAGCATGGCTGGTGCATGCTCTTCCCACAGGATACAGCTGCTAATATTCCAATTACTTAATGACCAGGGTGTATTTGTTTATCAGCAAAATGACAGCTATGTGTTGCTGCCTCTGTTCCCCCACCCCCACCCCCTTCACGCCCAAACAGAATTTGGTGGTTAAGTCTGTGTGTGCACCATATATAAAAAGCTTGCCCAAATCCTGGGAACTGTAGTTTACCACTCACTGAACTATAACCCCCAGCACCCTTAATAGGCCACAGTTCCCTTTTTTGGGGGGGGGTGCTTTAAATGCATGGTGTAACAGCCTAAGTTTGCTTCGCTGTGTTTGACTGCAGGCAGAAGGCCAGTGAGATGCAGCAGGAGGGCTACTCTGCCTATGCCTGACTAATCCCTTGAACAAAAGAAATATTATATTTCTTAGAATCATAGGGTTGTAGAGCTGGAAGGGACCACAAGGGTCATCTAGTCCAACTCCCTGCAATGCAGGAATCTTTCACCCAACATGGGGCTTGAACCCACAACTCTGAGAATAAGAGTCTCATGCTCTAGTGACTGAGCTATCTCATTTCCTTGCCTAATATGTTGTGCTAGGTTCAAGCAGAAGCTTCTTTTGCCAGGACCTAGTTATGCTGCAGGTAGGCATGAATAATATCTAATCTTCAAGACAGTCACTAAGCAATATTTTGAAAGGATCTGTTGATACACGGCTTCCAGTGAATGTGAGCTGAAGAAACTGGCACTGAGATCCTGCTTGAAACGGCCGTGGCATTATAAATCAGGAATGTCCAGCTGGGATTTTATGGAACTTTATGACCTCATTCATTACCCATTTTAAATGAACAAAAAACAAAAACAAAACAGGATCCTTGCTCCTTAAGGATTCATCTGCAAGGGAATTAAAATCATGGAAGATTTGGCCTCTAGAGTCCTAATTAAGGGGGCATGAAACTTTCATATTTTGCTTAGGAAGAACAAAGTGGAACAGGGTTTATAGTCATGGTGGGGTCAATTTAAAGAATGACAGCTTGTTTATAAGAATAGTTTTTTAAAATAATAATAATAATCAGTGACTAATGGTGCCAACCCCCCCACATATGGCAGTGTTCCAAACTTTTATTGCCCCTGTTCTCTCACACCCCATCCACAAAGCTTTTTATGTTTTGAGCTGAATGCTCAAAGGGATGCAACTCATTTTTGGAACGAACAGCCTTCTGCTCACCCATCCTGAGTCCATCCCTACCTTCCCCATGCAGTGAGGCAGGGGACATTTTTTTAGCCCAAAGGCCCCATGACCTCTTGGGCAACCTTCCAGAGGCCGCATACAAGTGGTTGGCAGGGCCAGATGCAAAATTAATGAAAGCAATGGATGTGACCATTTACATTTGTGTCTTGGGTTACATTCCAGCTGCTCAAAGTCAGAGCTTTGTGCACAAAACCATACGTCTTTCCAATCTTCTTCCAGAGGCATTTTCACAGTTCAAGGACATGTTCCAGCCAGGCAAAAGCACTAAAGGAGGGGGTGGCCTGGCAGAGCCAAAAGGCTGCTCTGGAACAAACAAGCAAAAAGTGCCCCATCAGCTGTGTGACTGGCTCTTCAAATATTTAAGTATCATGTCACCACTTAACTGTCTCTTCACCAGGTTACCCAACTCTTTCAATACTCTCCAAAAGGTCTCCAGGCCATTCTGCTGTGTTTCTAATGTGCCCACAATATCTATGTTCTTATATAATAAGTCACACACACTGCATATTCGCCATTTTGGCCAGGAGGCTTTGAGCACTGGCATATAAACACGCTTATGCGTTGTTTTCCTCTCCTAATGCTTCTGCCACCTGTGTTTTGTCCACTGGCTCCTTGGCCAAGCACCATACCTTGTGATCAATTTTTTAAAAAGTATGAGGTAGTGTTGGGTTTTATCAATGGCCTGATCAGTTGTTATAATTATTTTCATAGATTTTGCTACATGCAACATTTGAAAACCTAACAGGGGTTACGAATCTTTTTCAGCCTGAGGGTCTCATTCCGTCTTGGGCAGCCTTCTTCGGGCCACATAGCAGTAATGGGCAGGACCAAAGGCAAAAGTGGGCATAACAATGAACGTATTTTTCCCCCTTTTGTACTGTAGACTAGTTTCTACACACACACATCTCTCTCTCTGTCATACCCTCCAACATTTCTCAGATGAAAATGGGGCTGTTCAATTCAATCCTACGACTACTACGACTACTACTACTAATACCTCGCCCATCTGACTAGGTTCCCCAGCCACTCTGGGTGGCTTCCAACATATATAAAACATAATAAAACATCACGCATTAAAAACCTCCCCATACAGGGCTGCCTTCAGAAGTCTTCTTAAAGTTGTATAGTTACTTATCTCCTTGGCTTGGGGGTTGCATATCTCCATATCTCCATATCTCCACATCCTCTATCATTTATCCAATGAAAATAGGGGCGTTGTAAGGAAAAACAGGACTTTCAAGGGTCAAAGCAGAAACTGGGACGGCTCCTATAAACCTGGGACTGTCCCTGGAAAATAAGGACACTTGGAGGGTCTGCAGCCAGGCAAGCAAGATGCATCATCAGAGTTCAAGGACACATTCCAGCCAGGCAAAATCAATCAAGGTAGGTTCAAAACAGGGCCAGCAGGAGTGGGTGAGGCCTAGGGAGGTAGTTTGAAGAGACTCCCAAGGGCCAGATAGAGAACTTGGAGGGTGCATTTGTCCCAAACACTGAGGTTCCCCACCTTTTGCACTGCAATAACAGAGCAGCTCCTTTCCAAGGCAAGTGTTGCTCCAGTTTTGCAGGAGAGTGATGCTGGCATGGAGAGGCAGTTATGCCATATGGCATGGAATCTGAGGGCTTCTAATGTTCCCAGGAGGCATGGGAAAAGGACCATGTTGGAACAAACCACTACCACATACACTGAAGATGAAAAGGGGCCCTTTGGCAAACCCATTGACTTGATATTGTGGATTAGTTTTTGGGAGCACCCATTTCCAAAACATGTTATGATGCCGCAGGCTGTGTGCACAGAACCGTGTAGCCTGAACATGAGAAGAGTCCTGCTGGATCAGACCAACAGCCCATCTAGTCCAGGAACCTCTTCTCAAGTTGTCTCCCAGATGCCTTTGCGAAACTTGCAGTCAAAGCCCTAGCACAAGAGCACTCTCCCCTTCTGTAGTCTCCTGCAACTGGTATTTAGAAGCTGGGCTGCCTCTATGTACTGGAGCCTAGGGAGTTGCAGGTGCAGGGAAACCAAACGGGTAATATGCATCAGGTGACTTGAAACATAGTGGGTGAGAAACAATTTCACAGCTTCTTAACTTGCTTTTGTGTTAAAAGTCCCAGTCAACAGAGGTCTATCAGCTCCCTGAGGCAGGGATCTCTGCGCTTTTTTCGATTGTGTCACTCTGTTAACCAGAGGGTACATTTAGTGCCATAGCATAAATCATAAACTCATAAATACAAGGGCTCAGTTACTGTCTGGGGTGTACGTTGTGCTTGAGGCATTGACGGGCAAGGTTAGTTGGTGAGCTGGCAGCCTTAAAGCATTTCCCTTCCAGCTGGGAGTCTGGCTGCAAGGTGCTTGGCAGTTGATACCTGTCAAAGCAGTCCAATCATTTTTATCCCTTTGCAATGAAAACATACTTTGTACAGCTTGGGAAAGCCTCTGAGAATCTTCAGGGGACCATGAGTTTGCAGGAACGGAGCAAGCTCTGGAAGGCATCAATATTGCTGTGTGACACAATTAAAGATGTGAACAAAATGTACAAGCAAACCTCTCCAGCAAAGGGACTGGGTGGCCAGCACTTCAGAATACTACATCAAGTTGAGAAATCACTTAGCAGCTTCTTCTCCCAGAGCTACCAATGGAGGAGGAAACGTGGGGGTAGGGGATTCTGGCAGTCCGTTCCATTTTCCAAGGAAGCTGCTTATCCTTTCCCCAAGATTTAGGATGTAGCTTTTTCTTGGGACTGATTTGAACTCAACTTGGCATGTGATTTTTATTCCTTTTAACACAGAGAGTCCCTTGGGCGTAGCCAGAATTTATTTTAGTGGGGCAGGCTTTATGGGGGGTGGGGGCAGAACCAAGTTATCTGTGATGCAGTTGGTCAGTTAATTAACTACTCTTATTTATCTGAAGAAGTGTGCATGCACACGAAAGCTCATACCAAGAACTGACTTAGTTGGTCTTTAAGGTGCTACTGGAAGGAATTTGTTTTGTTTTGACTATGGCAGACCAACACAGCTACCTATCTGTAACTACTCTTATTTATTTACTTGACTTAGGGAGGGGGACCTGCACCTCCCTGGGTACACCCATGGAGAATTTTGTAGTGCTCCTTGTTTTCCACTGCTGGAGCCTGTTACTCAAGCAAGCTCAAATATTTACTGCTGCCTTTGACACTCCAGTAAATAGGACCATAGAGAGAGGAACAGTGGTCACTGAATGGTTAAAACAATCTATTACAGTATTTCATATCAATACCTTTTATAATATATATGTCAACACAGAAATGTGTAAAGCTGGACCCTACCTATTTATAAATTAGTTCAATGTCACAATATGGTCTCTTTGTCCTTTTTTGCTACTCTGAATCAGTGTCATTCAACTTTGGGTGCTCAGATATTGTTGGACTACAACTACCCTCATCCCTAGCTATCTTCTAAGGCAATGACTAAGGATGATGGGAGTTGTAGTATAACGATATATGGGGGGCCAAGGTTGAAGAAACGTGTCCTAGAACATGCCGATGGTTGATCATATGGTAATCAGCCTGCTCCGGCAACTAGAAAACTAGCTGGATCTTGTAGGTTTGATTTGTCAGCGAAAATGACTAATGCATCCTTTCCTACGCAGTCTCTCTTGTTCCCTTGTCACTGCTTTACATTTCTGTCTAGAGCAACTATGTATATAAGGAGTTCCAACACTGTGATCTGTGGACCACCAGTGGTCGGTGAGCTTAATTCTGGTGGTCCACAACATGTGACATTAAATATTCATATTGATTTTTAATTCAATATATATTTCTTATTTCGTTTATTTCATTTCATTGTATTACAATTTGAATTCCAGGTACGCAAATTGCAATACAAGAGCATACATACATATATATTATAAAATAAATAAAAGAAGCAATTTAAATGCAATTTAAAACCATACAGCACAGCATCTAGCACAGTGCATTACAATTCCTACAACAGACAGAAAAATCATTAAGTGGCCCACCAAGCCCATTGGCAATTTTCAAGTGGTCCATGTGGAACCACTGGACTAGGTGGTTCTTGTTCACTGGTGCAGGTAGGGAATTTTAGTCCCTAGGTTTAATGGTCTCATGCTTCTGTTTTATATGGTCGTTTTGTGAAGCTCAAAAGTGATATCTGCCTTTTTCTCTCCCACTCTGCCATTCCGTGCTTTCCAGCTGCTTGCATATTCCTGATAATTTAGAGCAACTGGCAGAGGGGCTGCTCTGCAGTTCTGCATGATCTACCCAAGCCAGTGATGCTCAGTTAAATTGTCAGTAGGACCAAATCAAACTTACCACCATTTGCCACATCTATCTGAAGTCCTTCTTGTCTGCTAGAACCCTGCTGCCATTTTGTATGGTATTTTGAGCAAGCATAGGGTTAGGGGCTGGAGTTCCTCAGGTTGAGAACCATAGCCAGAAGAAAGGAATGGCTTCCCATCACTCTTCATCTCTCACTAGCTTTCTGATGTTGGCCTCCATGTAAAACTAGTTTTAAATGGCAGCAGCTTGCCCTCTGACAAGTGAATATGAATAGAGTGTCTTTGAACACGTACAGAGAGTCTTCAAATTGCCCCTGCCTATCTGGGATTTGAGATAAGGGCTTCTGGGTTAAGGATGTTGCCGAAAGAGCAGACATGAATACTGGCATTGCTTATGCATCATGGGTTCAGTGATGGAGGGGAAGATCTGTAAGGTTGTGTGGGTTCAAGCAGAGAAGAGGTACTGTAGCATGCAGGTCAGAAGATTTGGATACCCGAATGCCCTTCTGGATTACACTCTCACCTTTAATTCAGATGAAGGACTTTCTCACAATGGGAGCCATCTGCCTATCAACCATTCACAGGGAGAACCTACACCTGCCAGTAACCCACTCAAATGTCGCAACTTGGCAAAGAGAGCCATTTGGATGTTGTTAGCAAAGTGAGATGAGGTTACAGTAACCAAGACAGATGTGATTCTCTGGGTGACCCTCTTGGCCTAAAGCTGCCCATTCATTAGCCAGATTAGAGTGGCAAATTGGCAGAAACAGAGATACTGCTCCACTCCAAGCTTAGCTGAGGTCCTGCCAACCCAGCCTTGGCGTAATAAGAACTCAAAGAGAGCCCAGCTCAGGCAGGCTAAGGGATGGGGAAATCTTTTTTAGACTGAGAGGCTTCTGAGCAACCTTCCAGGGGCCAACTTGTGGTACATGCTTGTTTGCAGATCTCTGTGTGTGAGATGTCCATTATTGTCCCTTCTGTTTGCAAATGTGCCCATGGACCCAGAATGATGGCAGCCCTTCTTCTGTTTTTTTTTTTTAAATGTTGCATTTGTTTTATTTTATTTATGTTTGCTAAAGAAGCAAAGTCCTGAGGACTAGCTTTTTGAAAAGAGGCGACAACCTCATCTCTTCCTGTCTCAAATGAAAATTGAACTACGGTATGTCCGCCTTCCACAACTGTGCTGTGGCTGGGTGGGTGGGAAAAACACCTACACTAACTTATTATTGGTTAGTGATAAAGTATTAAATTAGTTAACTGGCATTCAGGAGACACTTAAAGTATAATAGCAGTATATTCAGATGTCCATTAAACACAGTCAGAATGGGCTGGTGCTTACCGTAATTGAAATGTGTTAATATTCATATTTACATGTCATTACTTTGAAATAGGGACGCGGGTGGCGCTGTGGGTTAAACCACAGAGCCTAGGACTTGCCGATCAGAAGGTTGGCGGTTCGAATCTGCGCGACGGGGTGAGCTCCCATTGCTCGGTCCCTGCTCCTACGAACCTAGCAGTTCAAAAGCATGACAGTGCAAGTAGATAAATAGGTACTGCTCTGGTGAGAAGGTAAACGGCATCTCCGTGTGCTGCTCTGGTTTGCCAGAAGTGGCTTAGTCATGCAGGCCCCATGACCCGGAAGCTGTACGTCGGCTCCCTCGGCCCATAAAGCGAGATGAGCGCCACAACCCCAGAGTTGGTCACAACTGGACCTAACAGTCAGGGGTCCCTTTACCTTTGTCCTTTTACTTTGAAATATAGTTGAGCTGCCAAAACAAGGGCCAGATGACCATAGTCTGAAATGGGGAGGGGCAGGCAAGCATGTATGGCAAATTGCAATGCTATGCTCACTTAAATTCACCTGGCATTGAATTTAATGGGGCCTCCTTCTGAGTAAACATATATGGGATTGCCGGGAGGTTCAGGCACAAGTCCTTCCCAGTCCTAACTGAAAACCCCCAGGGATAAAACATGCAATGCCTGTTTCTGCATGCAATGCCTATGCTGCCCTTCAACCAATGAGCCACAGCCCTTCCCCATATTGCTCTAGAATATATATCCTGTTCTGGTCCTGTGGAGGAACCTCTGGGGTTTGGTGGAGGAAGGCAAGTTCCTACTGGGCAACCTGCTCCAGCAACATAGGATCATAAGAAGACCCGTACTGGATCAGGCCAAAGGCCCATCTTGTCCAACATCCATTTCTCACAGTGGCCAGTCAGTGCAAGCGGGACCTGAGTGCAACAGCACTCTTCCCACTCATAAGTCTCAGCAACTGGTATTCAGAATTATACTTCATCAAGCAGTGGAGGCAGAAAATAACATACACCTGGGACCACACTAAAGCCATTTATACACTGACATCTAGAATCTCTGCGGTCCTAGCATTCTATTGTATCTGCATGGCCAGAGATTCATGTGTGGAGCCCATTGACCTGGGTAGTGCGAGGTTCTTGGAGGCAGGTATGCAGCCCCTGTATTTGGGGATAAGCTCAGCAGTCTCTGGCATCCCAGTCCTCTAGATTTCCGACATACTGGACTCACTAGTTCAGTTGCTTCTGTTGGCACCACAAGCCCCATAGTCTCCGAGTCTGTGTCCAGGTCACTACTAAGCACCAGGGTTATGACAATATGTTGTCAGGAGTTTAAAATATTATTCTGAGTTGGGGGCGGGGGCTAATCAGTATGATGCCTGAGTCCCTTCTAATTTTTGGAGTTTTAAATCCAGCAAGGGTTACCGTAAAATCTAAAGGAGGATTCCATTGTTGAATTAGCCAGGCAAGGGGCTTAGTTGTCACCTAAGTATGGTTGTTAGTATAATAAAGGAGGTTGCTCTGTGCCAGAGAGCAAATACCTCACCTGGCTAGTAGTGAGAAAGACAAAAGCAAGAGGGAGTAAAGTTGTGTGAGAACTGAGCTAAAAGCAGGCAGAGGCCTGAGAGTGAGAGACATGCTTGATTTCTGCTGGAATCCTCTGCTGTGACTTTGGGGAAAGCAATACCATCTGGGGAGTTAACGTTGTGAGCCCCTCCATCTTATGTGTGCAAATACAGTGGACGCTCGGGTTGCGAACATGATCCGTGTGGGATGCATGTTCGCAGCCCGCAGCGTCTGCAACCGCAGAGACACGTCTGCGCATGCGTGGGTTGCGATTAGGTCTTCTGCGCATGCACAAAGTATGATTTAGCGCTTCTGCGCATGCGCAGCCACCGAAACCCAGAAGTAACCCATTCCAGTACTTCCGGGTTTTGGCAGTCCGCAACCCAAAAAAACGCAACCTGAAGCGTCTGTAACCCAAGGTATGACTAAACCATATGTCACAAAGACATCACATTGTCCTTCATTCCAAGGAAACTGAACCTTGGGCTAGCACCTGGAACCTCTGGAATTTCACACCACTTAGACATTGGGGTGACACGTAACAGTATTTCTCAGCAGCTGCAGGATGCACGCAGCATCAAGCCTTAAAGTTCATCTGCATGCACTGAAGTGCATATGCATTAGAGTGCAGTTGCATCCACGCCATTCTAGAGCTCATGGGGAAGGAGGTGGACCGGGAAGAACAACAAATCAAGCAACTCCAAATACCAAAATTTTAGCAATGTTCCTCACCCTATGCAGAAATAGGGACAGTAGTTTTCCAGGGCCAGGGTGATTTTCCAGGAACATTAAATATGATAAGTAGGGACATCAAAAACATATGTTTCTATTAACTAATTAATCGTGTACTATTCATTTTGGTCCTGCTTTCTGACAATTTCCTTAATGTGTCTTATATTTTCCTTTTTCTTTTTAAAAAAGTCCAAGGTCTAATCAGCATAACTGAAAAATACACAATCCAGTCCTGCTAACTACATTCAAACAACAAATGGTTACGAGAACTGGAAAACCCCATCAAAGCCTTTAGAGGTTTTTCTTTTCCCTAACCACCATTCCCTGCTTTCACCAGTCTCTGGTCTGAGACAAATACCACTGAAGAGGTTGGTTTTTACTAACCATAAAAAAATATTTTATTTTATTTTATTTTATTTATTTTATTGCCGGTGGTGGTAGTGATGGTGGCAGGAGAGGACCATACACAGGTAGCTTGGATCGGTACTGAGGAATCCCTGTCTTGTGCTTGGAATTTCCAAAAGAGTCAGAGGATCTCCCTCAGATGAGCATCCCTAATACACACGCAAAGCTGTCAGGCTGCCCGACACGGGTTTCCATAGTTATCTGTTGTTAGGTGTTTCCTGATCTACCCAGCACTAAGCAGGGGCTGCGTGCGTTGTCCGCGAGCAAGCAAGCAAGCAAGCAAGCAAGCAAGCAAGCAAGCAAGCGTTTCCTATTCAGACAATACGAATGATCTCTTCTGATGAAAGATCTCGTCCATTTGGGGGGAATTGAGAGGGGATGACAGCGGCTTCGTTATTTGGTTACCAGGAGGAGCTGCTGACACTCCCCAGGTTGTCAGGACAACCAGCCCTGATCCAAACCTGCTCTGAAAGGTCTGAACCTCCGGCAGCTAACCAGCCCTTAGCTCTCAGCAGATGCTCAAGCCACGCTGGCCAATCAGAGTGTGGCTGGGAAACCATGACATCATAGTCGAAGTGGTCCAAAAACTTTAATTTTGAGTTTCCCTTGCGCTTCTTGCTCTCTTTTTGATGCTCTCCCTCTTGAAACGTCCCAGCCGTGACAAATAGCAAGGGCAAAAATAGCCTTGTGGTGTTGCTGTTGTGAGCTATTTAAATAGCTGATGGGTCAGAATTGCGTGGAAGTAAAGTGTACTGTCTCGGATTTAAGTGGGGTGGTGGTGGTGAGAGAAAAAGTGGGGAGGCGTTTTGTGTAAAGAAATTCAGATGTTGCTGAAACCAGATCATTGCAACAGGAGCTTATGAAGTTGCCTTACAGCAGGGTAGACCACTGTTCCATCTCTAGCTCAGTACAAACTGGTCTAACAGGGAAATATAGCTCTCCAGAGTCTTAGGTGGAAGTCTTACCCATCAGTTGTGATCTGAAGGGGTTCTAGAATTTAACATGCAACCTTCTGTGTGCAAAGCATATATTCTACCACTGAGCAATGGTACCTTCACTACCCAGTTTATGCACCACACGTTTTTAAAAACCAATGAATAAAATATTGCAATAATATTTAAAAGGCAAGATGCAATTCCATAACATTATGTTAGTAGAATTCATATTCTGTTATTCCACTGTGTTTTTAAAATAAGATTTTCTATATTTGATCTTTTTTTGATATTTTGAACTTTTTCCATATTATGAGCATTATATTTAACTAGTCTATTGACCCCAGCACTGTCGGTCCTGATGGCAACAAATCTCCTCGGGTGTCAGGGAGAGAACTGCTTACTTAGTTATCTATTTGGATGATCTTTTTAAAACCCTTATCTTCAACCACCTCCACCTCCCACCCACACCCTAAAAAAATTCAAGGCTCACAGAGCAGGTTGCAAAGTTCAGTAATGAAATAGGTCCTGCCCTCAGGCTCACAATTTATTTTTTACAGTTTATTACAATAATATTCCACCTTTGGGGTGTATGGGATGCTAGGGGAGGAGTAGCACTTCTGGTGGGGGGCATGACATGCTCCTGTCCACCTTTGGTCTCCACCGTGTACCCAGCTCTCACCTGTGTCTCCTAGTATTGGTCTCTACAGCCACAGCAGCCACTGTAACTTCCAACAGTTTAACCTCACCTCCAAAGGCACACTCCTCCATTGTCCCCTGAGACAATGCTATTATATTTTCTCTTGTATTAATTAGTTCACAGCTTTGGGGGTCTTGGCCAAAAGGTGGTATAGAAATAAACAGATTATGATGATGAAAAATGCTGCTGAGATCCTTTGCCTCAGGTTTACTATCTTGGGTACTCTGCCCTTGACTTCTGATCTCTCTCTCTCTCTCTCTCTCTCTCTCTCTCTCTGTGTGTGTGTGTGTGTGTGTGTCAGAGGCACCATTTGCAGTTCTGCCTCAGGCAGCAAAATGTCTTGAGCCAGCCCTGCAAAAAGAACAGTGGAGAGAAAAATGCTGACTCAAGAGGAAAGTGTTTCAAACAACTGACTGCTGTAGAAAGCATGGGGCACAGAGAGGGTGTATCTCCCCTCACTCCCACACCCTTTTTGTTGTGAAGAATTAAATAATAAGTAAATCCTTATCTCCTGTTTTAAACATGAACAGGCCAGGCCAATCTAGTACCCTCCAGATGTCTCAGACTCCCAGCTCCCATCAGCCCTAGACAGCATGGCTGTGGTTCCATAAACTCCACCTTCATATGGCTCTGCTGTCTGGGACTGATGTGAATTGAAATCCAAAGTATTGATAAAAGAGCAAAGTTTCTAATCCTCATTGTTGCAGGGCAAACTTTCAATGCACAGTGCAACTTTCATCTATCTCTTTGAAATTATCTTCTTAGTTATTTTGAGAATGGCAAGCACTTTCCCTGATGTTCACATTTTGATGAAAGCTGATGTTAACACAATGACAGGGCTTGTTTGGCTGTTGGGCTCTGAGTGATGTCTCCCCCCTGAATTCTCACCATCTCTCCATCTGACTGCTTTCTGTTTCTCTCACAAGACTCATTCTCATTGTGAGCTAGTCTGCTCATAACAGCATTCACACCCAGCATTTGCACCCAGACCCAATATCTTGCCTGCTCTGATGTCATAATCTTTAACCCAGCTGATATCACAAAGTCCCACTTCCTTCTTGGGGCTCACAGCTAACTGCTCAGGGGGTAATGGGGAGACTGTTTATCAGAGAATGTTGCTATTCATGAGCAGCCTGTGTAAAATTAAACAACAGAAGGGATCTCTTAATGCCATGAGCTGTCAAACGATGCCTTCTGGAAACTAATGAACAGCTATTTTGGAATATTTTGATTGACAGGCAGATTCCTCCTTAGGCTTCCAGTTTTCCACCTCCAACATCTCATTTCTTTTTTGTGTACTCCTGCATGTGGTTGACTCTAGATCAAGCTGTGATGGCTGACTATTTCCCCAACTCAAACTTTGAATCCCCCTTTAAGTGAAACTGGGCAACCAAAATTTAAAAACCTTTCATTTACTTATTATTAGATTTACATCCTCCAAGCGGCTCAAGGTAGTTTCTCTCCCTCCCCACTATATCCACATGAAAATGCTGTGAAGTAGGTTAAGCTGAGAGGCAGTGACTGGCCCAAGGTCACCTAGTGAGGGTTATGGCTTAGTGGGGATTTGAACCCTAGTGTCCCAGGTTCCAGTCCATCATTCTAACCACTATACCACACTGACTCTCTTTTGTCCACTAGGCAGGTAGTTAGGTTTAATGTGAGATGCTGAGGAGCTCTTTCCACCAAAGCCAGTGAGGGATTGCCTCACCATGCAGGAGACCCAAACACAGGGCTACCCCAAGACACGTTAGCACCTGCGTGAACTACAAACTGGTGTCTCTTTCCCACCAAGGATGGAAGGGGTGAGTGAAGATCTGACATCAGGAACAAGAATAAAGCTCTCTGTTGGGATCTGCTGCCCCTGTTGAACCTGCCACCCGAGGCAGTTGCCTCAACTTGCCTCATGGGCTATCTGGCCCTGCCCAGACAGAAAGTTGGATAGGAACCAGAGCACATCATACAATGTTGTCATTCCATACTCGGCTACAGTGAGCTACAGTCAGCCATGAAATTTCCATGGAGGAGCTGTAGTATGTACAGTCATACCTCGAGTTGAATGTTCTTCAGGTTGAGTGCATTCGAGTTGTGCTCCATGGCAAGCTGGAAGTAACGGAGCGTGTTACTTCCGGGTTTTGCCGCTCGCACATTCGCAGATGCTCAAAATGACATCATGTGCAGAAGCGGCAAAATGCGACCTGCGCATGTGCCCACACGCCGTTGTGTCTTACGTTCCGTTCAGGATGTGAATGGGGCCCCAGAACGGATCCCGTTTTCATCCCGAGGTACCACTGTACATTGTTGTGGAAGTGCCCAATTATTTCCCCTGTAGAGTATCTGTATGTGATTTAATCTATTTCCAGTGATAATACCAAGGAAACAGACTTGGAAATCTCAGAGCACCATTTCTTGCAGTGACATCAGAATGATCATATTTTATTGGACGGGGGACAGGACTCAAAGCCAACAAACAGTACAATGCTTAGTTGGATTTCTTTTGTGCTTTCTGCCAGATCATGCAATTAATGAAAAATGAATATGATGACAAGATTTTGGATGTTCTAAAGTAAAAGTGTGTAATTTTTCTTAGTATGGGAGAAACCATCCTTTTTGGCTGGGATGGGTCCTCAACTTGGCTGAAGGTAATAGTGTAGCTACCTGTAACTTCATCACATGTAAACATGTTACTCCTGACACATTGCTCATAGACATAGCATACAAATCAGGAAACTATGCATGTGAGGGCCTTGTTAGTGATGGTAACTTGGTTGCAGGAATCCCTCCCTTTGGCTTTTGCCTTCCTTTCTTTACTTTCTGGTGGATGCTAACCCAGCTTTACCATTCAGCCAAGTGAGGTGGCTTCCTCAAGCAGCACATGAGATTAACACATGTAATTTGTCTCTTTAACGACCCCAATATGTCAGCCTTTAAATGTTTGTTACAGTTATCTATTCTCTTGCTTTGAGCAAAGCTAGGCAGCCAAGAAATACTGGCTCCTTCCCCCCTATTAATAATAATAATAAAAAGCAACCAGCAGTTTTGCTATCTTACCATAGTTTTTTAAAAGTTAGCTTTTAAGAAACCCATTTGTGTTGTCAGAGTTGCAAGCCAATAACATGTGTGAGCAGCAGTCCTGAAGTGCAATTAATTTGTGCGTGTGCGTGTGTAAAAAAAAATTAAAAAAATTCTGCTTCTCTATTTCAGTCTATTTCTATTAGGGCTTCTTTGGAAATCTTTGGATTAAGAATATTTTGTTGTTATCTGCTTTCCAACAGGCCTTTAAGACTTCTTTTTTTTTTTTTAAATCAAGTTCTCATACACAAAGATGCTAGGCTAGTTTTTAAATGAGTGCTGTTCTTTATTTTGAACCATGCCATATTATTAACTTTGGTTTGTGAGACATGCCTGGCTAGACTAGAGTGTGTTTAATGTTGCCACTTGTTTAAATTGTGTGTTTTAAAATTATTTTATGACCCTGAGTGTGAGTTGCTCTAAGAGGGCAGTTTTTGTTGTTGTTGCTGCTGCTGCTGCTGCTCTGGATCCTGAAATAATCAGGACCCACCTGATGATGATAATAATAATAATAATATAATACCCTTTCCATTCATATAGTCATAAGGAATGTGCTTGGGTAAGCACAACATTTTAAAAGTTTGCATAGGCTTTAATCTAAAGCCAGCGGAGGGAAAAGGTCAAAGGCCACTGGCGCGGGGGCTGGATTCAAGTTTCTGAATGAGGCCGCCCGCCTCAGATTCCCACAGCTGCTTGTCTCTGAAACATAAGATTTGTCTTCCCCTGCCCTGCCAGTGCTATTAGTAGTATTATTATCTGCTCCCTCTCAGCCAACCAGGGCGGCAGGAGCCTGGTGACGACATGTGCTAGGGAACAGCACTGAGGCAGTGAAGCATCCAAGCTACTAATGTTAGGATTGGAGGTCAGAAGCTGCTCTATGGGGAGAAAGGGAAGCCTTTTAATGGACTAAGCCAGGAGTGTGCCTTCCTTTCCCTCCTCACCCACTCCCCATTCTTTCTTTTTTTCCTGCAAAGGGTATTGCTTTCGATGACAATACCAGACCCTAAGAGGCCGACAGTCTGGATACAGCATGACAGGGCAGACTGCAGGTAATGCTTCCCCCAACCTCATTTTCCCCTTTGCTGCTGTTACACTGGGAACAGGGCTGGCCTGTGGACCTTCCGTTTGCAATTGACACCTGAGCCACGCATTCTTCTGCTTTTGCAATCAAGGAGCTTCTCTGTCTCCGCTGCAGGAGAAAGAGGATCCCAGAAAATGCATGCTTTGTTTTTCGTTTTATAGTGGTGCGTAAACCTTGCTTTGGTGGAGGGGTCTTGTTCCTTGTCTTCAAAGCATCTTGCATCTCCCTGCCCCCTTCCTCTCTGATTTGTAAATGTTTTTTTTTTAAAAAAAAATAACAGCAGTGTCAGAAAATCTGGAGACTGACATCTTATAGCAGTTTAACTCTTGAGGGGATGGAGGGAAAATGGGAAGGGGGGCTTGCATTTTGCAAATGCAGAAATCTGTTCTTGCCGCTGACTGAAGTGTCAACACGGATGTCAGCGGCAGGAGCTGCCTTGATGGGCTTCCCATCGAAAGGGAACAATACAAGCTCTGGTTGTTATTCAGATGCACGAGAGAGACGTGGCCTTATTGTAGTACCGTCTGTCTGTCTCTCTCTGTGTGTGTGTTTTCCTGGTCAATGCATTCAAGCCATTTCTGTATTTTCTTTTGTTTTGAAAGGGGGCTTTGGGGGCTAATACAATGTAAGGATGTTCTCCCATAAGGCATTAGTCTGTGATCTTGAAATGCTGGTGTTTCTTTTGCTAGGCTTCCTCCCTTTGTCCCAGACCTGTATGTATGGCTACGTTATCCAAGTAAGGAACTGTCACCATGCACTATCCTACTCCCTACTGCTCTCTTTGCTCCTTCTGTTTCATGTCAGGTTTTAGGATCTGTTTGTATTTGGGCACCAGAATGGAAGACGATGAGTGCATCTTTGTTAAGCAGCAATAAGAAGATGATGGTGAAAATGATTTTAAAAAGCAGAGGTGCAAAAATGGGATTGTCTCTAGTATTGTTAAGCATGTGTGACTCAGTGGGCCTCAGCAGCTGAATGCTGATCTTGTTATCCATTTAAAATGGCCCCTATCTCCCCTCTCTCTACTAAAAATAAAAGGGGGTTCATGGTCAAGAGGTTTATTTTCAGTGTCTCTAACTGGGATGGGACTCTTTGGGCACTGGCATTTTGTCTTCATGTATGGTTTTCAACACCTTTCATGTGCCTGGGGATGCCTCTTCCTTTTGTCAAGATGTGTATCACTTCTTTTTTTAATACTGAGGAAATAATTTTGGGGTTTGGTATGTTTTACACTGCATTTCTTGTTGATCATAATTTTTGGGGTTTGGAGCTTGTCAAAATTTTGCACCCCTAGGCAGGGCTGCCAAGGTCGAGTGAGGTTTCGGTTCAGCAGGTCAAAGACCAGACATAGATCTGATTGTTTGAATCTTTCACTGGGGTGGGGAAGTGGGGGGATGCGGGGATGGTGTCAATATGGCTGGCTGTTACAGTGGTGGCAGCAGGGGGGGTAGGCAGAGGGAGAAAGTCTGAGGGGTGGGTGAAGCAGCTATCTGCTGTAGGGGAAGATAATAGAAAATGCTGGGCCCTGGTGGGGAATGAAATCAAGTGGTCCCCCATGACTCCTCCTTGATTCATAAATTAACATTCTGCAGTTTATTTCTAGATTTTCCAGAGGCACAGCTGGTGGGAGAGGGGAGGGGAGGGCTGGGAGAAAGGAGAGGGATCATGGGTGGCAGATTGATGCTAAGGAGGAAGATGGGTTTGCTATGCCAGTGAGGAAGATGGGCAGGGGGAGGCAGGAGAGCTGCCTGAGTGGGAAATGGGAAGCTTGAGAGAGGAGGGAAAAGAGGAAGGAAGTCAGTTGGTGATGTTCATAGAGAAAGGAACAAGGTGGAAGGGTGGTGTGCAGTGAGAGGTTGAGTGAAATAGTGGTATAAGAAAGCATCCTGGTGGATCAGGCCAAATCTTGCTCAGTATCCTGTTCCTACAATGACCAATCAGATGACTATGTGAAGCCTATAAGCAGGGTCCAAGCACAACAGTTCTTTCTGCACTTGTGATTCCCAGGCACTAGTATGAAGGCACAGCATAACCATCATGGCTAGTAGCCATTGACAGCTGTCTCCTCCATGAATTTCCCAATCCTCCTTTAAGGCCATCCATGTTGGCGGCCACTATTACATTTACCATAGTTTAACCATGTAGTGCGATGAGGCACTGAAAGAAAAACAAAGGAAAGAGCAGTGTGTTGGAACCTGGGGAAGGTTGATCTGTGTATACATAAGGTTCTGAAGGAGCTCCGCAGAAGTGGAGAGGACCGTAGTATACCTTCTACAGCTACGGAGCTCAGCATGTAAGTTGCAAGGTGTGAATCGTTGATTGTCAGGTCTGGTTCTAGTTCTAGCTTGGTTGCAAGGTAGGCTGTCCGTTCTAAGAGCACACCAACTTTGCAGGGACTGGCAATTTTATTTATTAAATTTCTGTTCTGCCCTTCATTGGAAGATCACAGGGTGGTTTACAACATAAAAACAGAAAAATGCATCTCGTAATAACAAACAAAAATAATGACCCTGACACACACTGCTATTATTATTATTTATGAAAGGATATGAAAGGCAGGAACTATGTAATTGCAAGAACTCTGCAATTCAGATTGTCTACTTCGGCCATTGCAGACCTCAGGTAGTCCAACCATTTGCTGCCATCTCTAGAAAGTGAATATTTGGATAGTTTGAGGCCTGTGAATGGAATATGACTGACAAATGCCCAATAACGAGGATGGACAGTTCCTCTTAAGTTTGGGTGGACAGTTCCCTTTGCATAGTTGCAGCAATAATGGTGGGGTATCATCAGACAGTGCCTGTTTCAGGTGACTGACAAATTCTGTTGCACCTTCTTTGGGTGAATTTCTTCATAACGGAGGCTACAGGGAAACCTTTTCTCTTGGTATTAAGCCATCCCAGCTCTGCATTAATTACTAACTTTAGAATCAAGCTGCATCAGAAAGAAGGCATGTCCATAATTTCAATGGGTCTTTAAGTAGGAATAGTATTGGACACAACCCAGAGTCGCCACATCACTTGCAGCTTAAAGCAGAACAGCAGTAATTGAGTGCTGTTATTTATCCATGTCTGAAGTTACAATTTGCTGTTGGGTTTTTGGTTTTCAGTGGTAGTGGCATTTTATATATATTCTAAAGGGACCACCTGCTTCTACATGAACCTGCTGATCCACACCATACATTCAAAGCATATTTATACCACTTTAACAGTCATGGCGACCCCCAAGAATCCTGGGATCTCCAGCTTCCTCCTCACAGAGCCACAGTTCCTATAAGTCTTTGGGTAAAACCGTGTGCTTTACAAATTCTTGCTATGTGGTCCCAATCCAGCTGAAGAAAGGCAGGTGGTGACCAGAGACAGGACACTTTCTGGTTTGACCTCGCATCTCTGGAGTTCTTTTCCTAGAGAAGTTCATGGTCTGTTGAAGTTTCTGTTTTGCCAGGGCTTTTAAATGTTGCTTTTGTTTTTATGCTATGTATTTTTTGCTGCTAGAGATCCTTAAAGATATTGTTCATTCCACAATTAAGTGAACTTAATTGATTTGCGCTTCCTGAGCTACTGCTTAAGTCCAGAACTTAAATATGCATATTAGTCTACAGTTCTATGAACGTTTGCTCTTCACACATTAATTACTTAACTTTTTATGAGGTGGCTATTTTGCTTTCCAAAAAAACAAAAAAAGTATATCAGTCAAAACTACATACCAGAATCTGATCTGTTAGGAGAAATTTGCCCTGAAATGATGCTGAATTTTCATGAGGCCTTAAAGAAAAACACTCCACTAACTGATATAGAAATGTAAAGAACTGAACAAGGGCCACATTCATACCATCCATTAAAAAAGCTATATTACCAAAAAGAATCCTGGGAACTATAGTTTTTGTTAAGAGTGCTGAGAGTTCTTAAGAAACCTCTTTTCCACCCCTAGAGCTACAATTTCCAGAGTTCCCCATGAAGAAGGATTAATTGTGAAATCAGTCTGAGAAGGAAACCACTGGGAAGAAAACAGGGGTCTTATAACAACTCTCAGCACCCTTAGCAAATTACAGCTTCCAGCATTCTTTGGGAGGAAGCCATGAGTATTTAAAGTGGCATCATAATGCTTTAAGAGTGTGAATGTGGCCAACACTGGAAGAATGAGAAACAGGGAAACTGAGGCTGGGTACACAATCCCATTTACTCTGGCTCCAGTGCACTTCCACAACTGGTGTTTGAAGCCCAAAATGCATAGCATTAGTCACAATCCTTGGAAGCCAACTCCTAGATGTTGAGATCCCTTTGCTTCTCACCCAATAAAATATTTGAGGGGGACAAGCCCTCAAATGATGTCGATGTGCCCTGTCATGTGATTGATTATGCAGGGCGGGGCTTGCCTGCCCCCTCCCATACTCACTGTCACAATCCATCTGTATTCTGTAGCTTCATGAGAAATACTGCTGTTTCATGTGCTTTCCCTCAAACCAGCTTCCATCCAGTTTGAAAATGTAATCTCTCATTAAGCTGAGGTTTGTATATGCACAGGTGATGGCTTCACTGAATAACAGCTGTGTGAGGACTGCAGGCACGAGAAACAAATCAGGTGAATAATGTGTCCGGCAACATAAAGTGTGACTTGAAAAATAGCAGGAGGTAACAACCACATTAATGTGTTCATGCCCTGAAAGAGACATGTTTGCCCATCCTTACTGCTTAGCCATTTACCTGCCTGGTTCTGTTTACTGTATCCAGTCCCCCTGGGTCTGAGGCTTTGGCTCAGAGCCTTGTCTGCGACTGACTTTACTTATGTTGCTCCAACCTCCTTTGCTACTTCCAACAGAAACAGATTCCAATGCTCACCCTCAGTCTATCGGGGCAAGTGATGAGGGGATGGAGATTTTCCCAGCGCTTTATTTCTCTGAAGAAAATTTTCCTTTTCATAAGTTCATTACTTGCAATGAATATACCATGCACCGTTCTTTAGGTTGTCAACCTGCATTTGTGTGTCAACAGTTTTCAGTGCCTCTGTTCCCTCCGCCCTTAAATGTACCAGGTGCTCTCCAGATACTTTGGACTACAATTCCCACTAGCTGGCTGGGTCTGATGAGAGTTGTAGTCCAACACGTGGGCTTTGGCAAATATAGGTTTATTGGGGTGGTGTTGTTTTTAATAAGTAAGATAAATATGCTAAAATAGATCACTCTAGGGGTCAGAACATTTTCTGATGCAAATCACCCAGTGCAATTTTTTCTGATAGGAAGGTTTTTAAAGCAGTTTTTCCAATTCAATTTCCCCCCCAGAAAATCTGCATCACTGGTCAATGCAGTACTTCTTTCTTGATCCTGCTGAGGCTCTCGTCATCTTCTGTTTCCCTGCTTGGCTGCAACAAAGGAATCCTGGGAGCTCTTTGTGAAGGCTAGGAATCTCAAGCAAGTGAAGTATTATAGTCAAATGGGATTCAGTGTGCACAGCATTGCTTGTCCTGGTTGGCTGCAGAGAAAATCCAGGGACAATCTTAGAAGAGGAATTTTGTGTCATCTCCTTGATCCTTCTAACTGCAGATGGCCAAGATTGAACTGGGAATAGAAGCATATACCATACCACTGAGCCAAGGACCCTCTCCAACACCTGGGCTGGGAGAACTTTGGATTTCAGCAATGCGGGTGGCGCTGTGGTCTAAATCACTGAGCCTAGGGCTTGCTGATTGGAAGGTCGGCAGTTCGAATCCTCATGATGGGGTGAGCTCCTGTTGTTCAGTCCCAGTCCTGCCCACCTAGCAGTTTGAAAGCACATCAAAGTGCAAGTAGATAAATAGGTACCACTCTGGCGGGAAGGTAAACGGCGTTTCCATGCGCTGCTCTGGTTCGCCAGAAGCAGCTTAGTCATGCTGGCCACATGACTCAGAAGCTGTCTGCGGACAAAACGCCGGCTCCCTCGGCCAGTAAAGTGAGATGAGCGCCGCAACCCCAGAGTTGTCCGCGACTGGACTTAATGGTCAGGGGTCCCTTTACCTTTACCTTTATCCTTAAAAAGTCCATAACCATCATAGGCTTTCCCTGGTGCCTGTGCCTGGAGGGATATATTACCCCTTGAGGGCTTTTATGACATCAGCAGAACCTAACAATATTTTTCATGCATAATTCAACTGACCGCCCATGCCCAAGAGGTTTAGGGGCTAGCAAATGAGACTGCCTTATACCATCTAGCCTAGTGTTGTCTATAATGGCTGGCAGCAGTTCACCAGGTTCTGAAGCAGAGGTCTTCTGCATTGCCTGCTATCAGTTTTTTAACTGGTGATGGCAGAGATCTTCTGCATGCAAAACACATGATCTACCAATGATCCATGGGTGTAGCCAGGGGGGCAGGAGGCATCTGCCCACCAATCAAGTAAATAAATAAAAATACTTAACTAACAGCAGAAGTAACCAGAATATTTGAAATTGAAATGCTTGGTGAGGTCACCTGGATAATGTTGTGTCACATTCTAGCAATGCAACTGGCAACCCAACTGAGCAATACCTTACCTCAAGGCTCTGCTCATTTCTCTTGCTCAGCCATGCACCACTTGTGCCATAGAGTAGACATTCAGTAGTACCTTGTGGAGAGTAAAGACTTGTCTAAGGCCGGTGATGACAGGGGAGTCTCTCAATGGCCTATTCTTACTGAGTGTGCACAGAAAAGCTGCATTGGGGAAAAAGGAAGAATTTGAGATGGATGTGCTAAAAAGATTTCCAGCAAATCCATAAACATTTTATTTAATTTAGATTTCTTTTTTAAAAAAATAAGATGAAAAAGGCATGTTCCTTGTAGTTTTGCAAAATATACTTATTAACTGCATGAAAGGTACTCCTTAGTGTTAACTTTTTCATTTAACTTCCTAGTTTTCAAATGACTGAAGATTTTGACAGATTTTTCTGAGTACTTGGGGTCAAAAGAGAGTAATTTAAAACAGCAGTTGTTGAGACACTTCATTCAGAATCTGCTAGACAGAGCCAGACAGCGGATGATGACAGGTGGGTGTCCTGCCCCCCCCCCATAAATCCTGGTTACGCCCATGCACTGAGCTGTGCCTCTTCCCTTGGAGATGCTACTCTCTTGTTCTACTTGCATGAGAGTCAGCTGTCTGGCGTGTGTGGTGCCTCAAAGCTCCCTCATTGTGACCATTGAAGTACAGGGGAGACGTGAACAGATTGGACTTCCTTGGCTGCAGCTTTTCCTAGTCACAAATGCCTTTGTTGTGTCTGGGTTCTGACATTGATGCTGCCCCCAGCCCAGATCCTGCACTGTTGTTTTCTCTCTCTCTCCCCATTTCTATTTCCCGCTGTGCTCTGCAGTGATCTTCCTTATTTGCCATCTGTTTTCTTGCCACAGCAAAAGGCACCCTGATGTGTATACTCACTGGTCAGGCTTCCAGGAATTTCACAGAAATGAAACACTGGGGTTCTATTCTGGGTGTCATATTATGTTTGCATGTCTGACACTTGATCTCTGAAGCCTACGCAGCTATTGAATTTTGGTGTACCTTTGGTGTTCATAAATGTTGTGAGAAGGTGGGAAAAGTAGAATCGGGTCAGCTTTAAAAAGGGATCAGGTGCCTTCAGCCAACTATTAAAGCGGAGCCAATTCACATCTGTAGTCTCAGTTCGCATTTTGCATGGTCCCCTGTCACAGACACACATGCAGCTGGCAAGGGTGTCGGCTGTGTTTCCGCACTTTTAATGGGCATGTGAACATCAGGAACAGTGAGAACAAATCTGATGCCACTCTCCCCTTTCATGTCTTTGAGTGCATGTGTGAAAATGGCTAATGTATTTATTATTATTTATTATTGCATTTATATCCCACCATTTTCGTCCATGGAGCTCAAGCTGGTGTACATGGTTCTCCCCTCTTCCTCATTTAACCACAACCCTGTGAGGTAGGTTCGCCTGAGAGATGGTGACTGGCCCAAGGTCACCCAGTGAGCTTTGTTCATGGTTGAGTGGGGATTCAAACCCTGGTTTCTTGGATCCTGGTCTGACACTCTAGCCAGTGGAATGAAGTTGAGGAATGGAAACCTGAAGGTCTCACTTGTGTTATTACTATTGCTTTTGTCTGAGCCTGTCCTCTACTTCTTCTCCTCCTTTTTGTGCCTGTCTTCCTTATCCAACTTCTTCTACTCAATGAGTAAGCATGGGAAATGCACAGAATTGCAGGTGGCAAGGAAATTATGCAGGGCATAGAATCACAAGTACAGGTGTTAGAATCAGCTTTGTTGTTGTCTTTTTTAAAAAATGAATAGCCTGGGCAGCTTGGGTTTATAAACAGTGCATGATTCATACCTCTTTTGACCTAAACATCAAATTAGCATGACTTGTTGAGAGAGGAGGTTTTCCCACTTCCATTTCTTCCCATGCCTCTGGTTGATTCTCCCCTGCATGCCAGCCTTTTTGAATTCTAGATTAAGTAGATGAGTTTCAAGAATTAATTATGGAAATGAAGTTTGCACCATTGCTGCAGCTTTCACTTCCTTCTGTTCATTCACATCTCCTCACCTTCACATTAATGATATCCACATATGCATTTATGAAACTATGGTCTGGTTTGCACATAGCACTAAGCCAAACCATAGTTTAATGGGAAGGAGCAAGTGTGCAGATATCCAGAGTGAATATTGTGGCTACTCTGCTCGTCCTTTGGTCCTGCTTCTCTCATGCTGCCATTGGTTTGGCTAACGCAACACGGGAATGCAAGCTCATATTTTGTCTCCCCCAAACAAACCCCAAGCAGCAAACTAATATTAAATCTTGGTAATTGCAACTCATGGTTTATTCAGAGCAAGACATATCAGGAAATAGGGTTTGGATTAAGTCAAATAAATAAGACAAATTATGGCTTAGTTCTGGGCAGCATGGCAGTATCAGATTCAGGGAGGAGTGATTTGTATGTACTCCGGTTTGTTCTCCCTAAGCCATAGTTTGGCTTAGTGTTCAACGTAAACTGGGCCAGCGAAAAAAAGCAATCACAAAGTAATCACACATTTCATGCAGTGTTTCATTGGTGCACATATGCACTGCTGCACATGTGACAAAACACATGAAAGAATCTTGGTACAACATCATACTTGGGGTTTTTGTGTATGTGTGCTTTGCCAATGCATCTGTGTGCATTGGTGATGGAGAGGTGGTAAATGTCATGACTGAATGGAAAGCTATGTCAAACTGTGCATGCAGAGTGTTTTGTACAAAATTTGGATTTATTTTTATTTTTAAAGGAACAATGAACAATTCTGAATATGTCAATCTCAGTTTAGAAACAGGACTGGGTAATTTGGAAGTCTAGTCTCCAGGGAGGCCTTCAGGTGAGAATTTTGGAAACATTACTGATGGCTGCCTTTTCTACCCCACTTGTAATTTGTACAATTGTCAGAACTGGATGGCTGTTCTGTTCTGTGTTAGATTGGTAGATATTTCTGAGCTACAAAGGTATTTCAATTTGCCCCCAAGCAAGGATTGGGGGGAAGGCATGTGACATGCCCACCACTAGTTTTGCAGATCTGTTTGGAATTTTCCACAGCTACCCTTAAGTGAAAACAAAGACATCAGTGCCAATCCCAAATATCCTATGTAACATATAGTTTGGCCTTTATTTATACAGTTATCAGATCAGTTTAGATTTATTTCTTACAACCACCGGTTGTTACAATACGAAGCAAGGAAGATGAGCATTTAATAACAAATGAGATGAGAAATAACATTAACTTAATTAAGCATAAATCAATAAAAAAACAATTAAAAGACTGGCAGTCAACCCAGCAAATGAAATAATAATAAGTCCAGCCTAACTGTACCAGCTTCCTGTTTTGTTTTTATGAACTATGACAAATCAAATAAAAATGATGGAAACAGCCAGGATTCTCCAGTTGTCTTTTATATTTGTCTTAATAAATATATAAAAACAAGCTTGTGCCTTAGCTAGTGCCATTAGGAAGGCAACAACTCTTCTCTTTAGCTTGATATCCTTTTCATTTTATCCTTTCACACACAGATAGGGCTGGCCCTGCCATTAGGCACAGTAGAAGAGATGCTTTATATGGAATATTTTTAGGGGCGGGGAGTAGACAGAGCAGGGTCCTACATGGCTTCCGCAGAACTCCCTAAGCTGATCTGCTGCCCCCAAGCGTAGTGGAGGATGCTCTCCCATTGCCAACACTGAGGTAAGATCGAGCTGCCAGTGTGTTAGCTTTTGTTTGCGGAATGCAGAGGGACACCACCTTATCTTTTGCCTCAGGTAGCAAAGTATCTTGGACCCATCCCACACACAAAGAACATGGTACCATTGATGGTTTTCCTCTAATACCTTCTGTTAACAATTAAGCAGATAGTGGGGAAGATCCCAACTTTGTCTAATCAACAGCAGAGCTTTATGGCATCTGTGCTAATCTGCTACAAGAAGTGTAGAAGACATTAATGGAAACCTCACAATAATGATTTCATTAAGCAAGCAAAACTTTTTGATTTTAAGTAAGCAAACCTGTGGACGTGGGTGTGCCCTCACCCAGTCCCCCCCCCTCCTGCCCCTTATTACTTACATCCAGTCCAGAGAGTGTTCCTGCCTGTCACCTTCCGCCTCCTTAGCTCAGTGTGTCTCTTTAAGAACTCAGCAGGGAGGAAGATGGGGACAAAACTTAAATTAAATGGCTGTGCCTGTCATTTGCTCTGACTCCACCTACTCTTGGTTTCTCTGCCTCTTGCCCTATAAGCCACAATTGGCAATAGCCAGCAGTGGCTTGGGGGATATCTTTCTAGATATTCATATATCAAATAAAGGGTCCTGTTTTAAACTTCAAATACTGTGCCAAGGTGTATCATTTTGGCTCTTAGAATTTTGTTCTGGATACAGTGTAAGGTGATTAGAACTTTGGAAGTCTCAGGTCCCTGCAGGTATTTGGAGCTGAAGGGAGGGCCTGTTTTCTCCCAGCAGGGAGCCAACATGATGCTCTTGAGATGTTGTAGGTCTTCATCTCCCACCATCCTATCCCTGACCATTATTGTCTGTGGAATGCTCTCCCCAGGGAGACAAGCATGGTGCCTTCTTTTATATGTCTTTAAGTGCCAACAAAGTCTTGTCTCAGGCTTTTGGCCCATAATTTGAAGTGTGTCACTGTAGGATCTGTTAGTCCTGCCTTTTACTTGCACAACTATGTTTTTCAGGGGGTGTTTGGTGTGTTTTTTTACTTGGTTGTTATTCATTGCTTTTTAGCCTAAGTTCTTTTGGGATGCTCAGGGCAAAAAATGGACTAATCAATGTAATTAATCTTTCAGAGATTATAAGAAACAAAGATCATTATGCCCTAGATAAAACAAAATGACTGCCTTGGTTTCTTCCATCTGTCTGTCTGGTCGTTTTAACTGTATCTAGTTTTGAAATTGTTTTGTGTGTCTTTGGACCACAATAAAGTTTTGATTTGATGTAATTAATAATATTAGTAATAGGCCATGCTGGACCACCAACTGCTACCTTCTGTAGATGTTTCTCCACCATCTGAAGAACTATAAAGAAGGTCCAGCAAAAAACTTTAGACCAGTGATGGGGAACCTCCAACTCATGGGCCTCATTAGGCTCACCTGGCCTCCTCATTTTACTCGCAAGGCCATTTTGGCCAAGCCCCCCCTACCTTATAACTGACATCGTATATATTGTCAGGTGTGGGGCAGGTAAAAATGCAGCTCCCATGGGGTTTGCTTTTGCAATCACTATCATGGTTGTTGGGGCATGCAAAGTGCCTCTGCTTGTGTGGTTTGATTTCAAACCAGGTGAGCAAAATTAAATATGACACCATTGTGCCATCAGTTGATTGGCAGGTAGGTGGTTGGCTGGATCTGGCAGCCCACTCCTGCCTTAGAAACTCAGAGTAACTTGACTGGTTTACTTTAGGTCACATGCTTGGATATTTAGTCTTGGGACTGGCTTGCTTGCATATTACATGTTGCTTAATGACTGTCAACAGCAATGATGGGTCAGTGCATCCACTAAATTCAGAGGCAGTACACTTGTGATCATCTTATGCTAGGGCCAAGCAATAGGAAGTGGCTGTCTCCATTTTGCTGTGATGTGACTACCAAAAAAACAGCTAGGTAGTGCCACTTCTGGGAATAGTGTGCTGGAGTAGATGGTCCCTTGGTTTGATTCAGCGCAGTCAGTTGTTATGTTGGCAATGGTTTCAGACAACTTCTTGCGTCAGAAACAAGCTATTTACAAGCTAAGTAAATAAACCAACAGCAACAATTGTGCATGCTTTCGCACACATACACCCAGCATAGATCAGATTGTTCCCAAATTGTACTCCTGATAGCCCAGAGAGAAAGCCAACAGAACTATGGGCCTCACCGATAATCAGCGTAACGAATTGTGGCCACATCTATAAGATTTAACCAGTATGTTAGCCTGAGGCATACCTAATGCCTGTTCATTAAAGGATCAGATGAGCATGCAGGCAGCATTCCAGTTGTTAAAATATTCATGTGCCAGTAGGAGTGTCTGTTCCTAAGACAGGCAAACCTGAGTGTAATGCATGACAGTCATATGGTTCTTGACTGATCAACATTAAACCAATTTTCTACCCCCTTGGTTACCTGCTTTTCTTACTGTTCACAGCAGTTCCCCTGCGAATTACCCCAGTACTCACAGGTTGCTGTTTTTCTTCAAGTAGAGCTGTTGCATAACTGGACTGTGAGTTAGCTTGCTGCGGGCCACTGGTCCTGCCTCACTGATATGCCTATGGAAGAGTCTATTATTGCCTCGATAAGCTGCTTCTTACCCAGCTGTGCTGGCCCCGGGGGAAAGGTACCGTGATCATAGTCAGAGTTCACAAGATGAGAGGCGAGGTCCGAAACTGGGAGCCGGGCGGGAACAGGAACGCTGGAAGGTCAGAAGCAGGAGGCCGGGCAGGGAACAGGAACGCTGGAAGGTCAGGAGCAGGAGGCCGGGCAGGGAACAGGAACGCTGAAAGGTCAGGAGCAGGAGGCCGGGCAGGGAACAGGAACACTGGAAGATCTGAAGCCAACAACGACGTTGCTCCCGCAACCTGGGACCGGGCTGACTGACCTTTATCTTCTTCTAAGGCCAGGGGCGGTCCCGGTCCCCAGGAGCCCCGCCTCCTCTGGCCTTAAGGCGAGCACTCCTCCTGGGAGCAACCAGTTCCCTTCGCCTCTCTGCCCTAAGCCTCTGTAGTTCAGGAGAGGCCGAAGGGTTACTGGGCCCCGGAGGAGGCTCACCTGTAGCCACTTGAGTCCTCAAGCACCTCTGGGGCCAGAAGGGTTTCACCTGGTGCCTGCTCCTGAGGATCTGACACAGGTGCAGGCTCCTCAGAATCTAGGCCTTGCCCCAGTTCAGCCGGCCCTGGAGGCGGGGACTCCTGTGCAGGCTGGGATTCCTCTGGTTCAGCCTCTGAATCGGAATCCCAGGCCATCACACCAGCTATATAGCCAGCATCTTAGCACACTGTAGAACAGGGGTGAGGAACCTGTGTGCCTCCTGATGTTGTTGTATTCCAGTTCCTGTCCACCTGTGTCAATACTGCCATTAGTTAGAAATGGTGCAACTTGTAGTTCAGCAACACCGGGAGGCAGGGGTAGTACAAAACAGGAAGTGCTGCTTTGCCCTGCCGCTGCCATCACCACCTACCTGCTCCTGCCTGCTCTGCTGCATCTGCCACTGACGGAGAAGCAATACCACCAATAGCCCCAATTTTGGGCAAGATTGTGCCAATTTGGGGCATGATCTTGCCCAAAATTTGCACTGAGTGTGGTGCCGCTTCTGTGCCAATGGTGGAGGTGGCAGGGCAGGCAGGGCACCCATAGGCATACCTGATGGGGAACTTCTTCCACTTGAAGCAGGGATCTCACCCTGCCTAATAGCTGAGCTGGCTCTGTCTGGAGGAACACGAGTTCTATTTTATTTCAGTAAACATGTTCCTCAACTTAGTGCCGTCCCCTTATTTTGGACTACACCTTCCATCATCCCCAGTCAACATGGCCAATATTCAGGAATGATGCATGTTGTAGCACAGCAGCATCTGGAGGGCCAGAGGTTCCCCAAGATCCTGCCCACACCCCGTGCATTCAATGTTCACTCACTTAAAATGGCTGCTGAGTTCTTCCCTTCCCCTCTTTGTGCACCAAACTTTCTTCTGATTCCTGGACCAGATAATTCATCTCTCTCTCCTCCACCCCAAATTAGTTACATCTGTACAGCACTCCCCAGCTTCCACTTAGGGAAGTAGAAGTTTTCATATGCCGTCACTGGAGACACCAGTTTTCCATAAACAATGAAAGCTAAATGCTGCACACAGCAGTGGGAGAGCCGAAAAGCATAGAGACACTTGTCTAATTTACAAACTTGTAGCACCAAACAAAAGAGCGATCAATGATTGAATACAGTCCACCATTTATTAATAGAGAGATCACAAGTTGGAATTCACCGTAAACAAAATCAAACATTGCTGATAATGTGCATAGATTTATTCTGTGCTGTTTCAAAGGATTAAAATGTGGATGTTAACAGCAATGTTTGATTTTCTTATTAATGACTTCTGTGATATCTCTGTTAATAAGTCATTGACTGTGTTCAATAATTGATTTAACCAGTAGATGGACACCAGCAATTTGAGAAGGTCTGGGAGCCGACACACATTGCTTTCCCCATGGCTACTGCACACACACTAGTCCACTCTCAGATAGACATGCTGAAGTACTCTTCCATGAAAGCTGCTCTGACTTTCATCTTCATTCAGAAATAATGAGATCAGGCTGCCCCTCCTGACCACTAGCCCACTTCCTGATCTGCTGTCACTCTTCCTAGTGATCAGGTGCTCCTGAGGGCTGTTACAAGGACATCTGTACCAGGGATGGGGAACTTGTGACCATCCAAACGTCGTTGGACCCCAGTGGTCAGGGATGGTGGTTAGACCACTGCAATGCATTGTATGTGGGGCAGCCTTTGAAGACCATTCAGTAACTACAGCTAGTGCTGAACACAGCAGCTCACTTGTCAACTCAGAGAAGAAGGCATGAATATATAGCATGGGTCCCCGTCTGACTGAGCTGTCGGCTAGCTTGTCTCTGAGGCCGATTCAAAATACCAGTTTTGCTCTTAAGCATTGTATAGTTTGCGACCCCTATAGGTAATGGATTGCCTTTCCCCATATTAAATTGCCTGCTCCATAAGATTGTCATACATGCCTCCTCTAAGGAAGGTTATAGCCGGGGTCAGCAAACTTTTTCAGCTGTGGGCCGGTCCACTGTCCCTCAGACCATGTGGTGGGCCAGACTGTTGGTTTTTTTTTTGGGGGGGGGATGAACAAATTCCTATGCCCCACAAATAACCCAGAGATGCATTTTAAATAAAAGCACCACGTTCTACTCAGGTAAAAACATTCTGAATCCCGGACAGCCCGTGGGCCGGATTGAGAGGGTGATTGGGCCACATCTGGCCCCCGGACCTTAGGTTGCCTGCCCCTGGGTTAGAGAGTGGTGTCCACCATTTATGCAGGAGCTCCACATCTATGGAATGCTATGCTGCACTTAGCATCCAATTTGTCTTTGTTTCAGTGCCAGGCAATACATTTTTGTTTTCCCATGTATTCCCACGGGCTGCCTCAGTGACTGGATGTTTTTACCCTGATTATGTTTTTAATATGGTTGTGTATTTATTTTTACTAGTCTCACTGTATTTCCTTCTTGAAATTGCTTTAGGACTTTCTGTTGTGAGAGGCAATTCATAAATTTAATAAACTTAACCAAGTAACTAAATCTAGTCTAGCAACATCTGGAGTGCTGCAAGTTCCCCATCCCTGATTGGCTGGGACTTGAACACCAGTGTCACCAGGAATGGCAAGTGATGGGCTTGATAAAGGCTATGAACTACTTGATATGGGGAATGTCCTGGGTATGGATAGCTGTGAATATCTTTATTTTCAAACTTGATGCCAAAACCAGGCCAAAACCTTTGGTGCTCTGGGCTCAGTAGCGAAGTGAATTCAGCTTGCACAGTATTCTCTGCATGCCTTTGTGGGAACTCTTCAGTTCCTTTTTAAAAGTACTGCCGAGATTACAGGTGTGACCAGACAGGGACGAAGCCAGTGCGTGGAGCTGTTGCTGCCAGCACAGAAGGACAGGGGACATATAGGCAGGCATGACACACAGCCACACTTTCACATGATCAGCCAAGGAGTCAATCACATACTCAACAGGTGGGTGTGGGGTGGGCAGGTTCATCCAATTAGGAAAGCACACACAGCCTCCTGGTCCAGACATTTTGCTTAGGTTAGTGCCGTCACTGGCCTTTGCTCCTCCCAAGTCTGTGCTTCCCCTCCACCAAACAGAACCTCACAAGTTCAAGTGGGTCTCCTGGGACATTGCATTTGTGTGCACAAAAGATAAATTTACCTTATTTAAGTATATATCATAATTGAACAACCAGTGGATATCCCATAGGCATTTCGTTGCCCAATGCGAGAACAGGATTCTTGAGTAGATGGGCCATTGGCCTGTTCCAGAAGGCTCTTCTTATGTTCTTATATTTAAGTCTGGGTGGATAAGAACAGCTGTGGAACAGTAAGTGCTCTACTCATTAGGCTACTCCTACCCAGAAGTTGCTTTACAAAACTTCACTGGCTGCTAATGCCCAATCAGCAACAGTTGTTGGGTTCACATTTTTCACCACCACCACCAGAAGTATTGGGTTTCTGAACTTGCTTTAATATGCTAGCTAGGGAGAAGCAGGTGCTGTCATGAAACCATTCTGCCTGGCCAGCTGCCCTTACTAAACCTCTGTAAGATGAAAATCTGGCTTGCCATCTGCCATATTTGTGTGTGTGTGTGTGTGTGTGTGTGTGTGAGAGAGAGAGAGAGAGAGAGAGAGAGAGAGAGAGAGAGAGAGAGAGTTTTCCATATTGAAAAGAAATGATTACATGATTTAATATTATTTTAATAATTTTGATAATATTGGAAGGAATGGAAGAGTCAAGAAGACAGGGTAAACAAGGGAAGAACATGTTACTATTCTTTTTAGTGGTGCATACTGAAACTTAGTTATATTAGGGTATTCGGATTAGGGGCGATGCCAAGGACTTCAGCTTGACAAGACCTTTGACATCACGTTGTGATTTGGACAGGACCAACCTTGTTACGGTACAGGTTGGGTTCTTGATTTGTATCAGTGGCAGTTCTGCAATTGATCAAAGGTTTCACAAATAGATCTATCCTAGATCAAGGCTTTGATGACAGGTTACGGGTGCAATCCTGTTTGCTATGGATGGATAAATCTGTCAGCTTTAGTTTCTTTTAATTCTTCACATTTCCCCAGTCCTCTGTTAACTTCATAACATTTTTGGAAGTTGAATCTTGATTCAGTACTGGTGACTGGGTAGTATCTTCCATCGCAGCTGAGGCAACAGATCAGATTGGGGGGACCCAGAGAGAGATCATGTGGCAACCAAGGGCAATGGCTCAGGTAGGGAAGGGCTCTTGCTATTGTTGCCCCTGAGCATCTGCTCCTTGAGCTGATTGTCTCACCTTACCTAACAGTAGGGCTTTCCCTATCCCTGCCTTGATTCCTTGTCTAATAGAACATTCTGAATGCGGGGGGGGGGGGGGTCAGAGCTAGCCCACCCATGAGGCAATATGAAGGTGGCCACCACAGGGGCAGCAGACCCCAATGCAGAACTTTACCCACCTACCCCACCGCCTGTTCCTAATGTGTGGTGGATCCTCTCATCCCTTCTTCCCTGGTGGGGAGGGGGTGTCATTTTGTGGTTTGTCTCATGTGCCAAAATGTCTTGGGCTGTCCCTGGGGAAAACAAATGTACAAATGAGTAATGCTAGCAAGGAGGCACAGTACATCCTTGAAGATATGCAGCAAAGGAGACTTGGTTACGGTGACCTGATCAGGTGTTCAAGCTGTCTGTTGCTATGGTAATGAGGCTGAACTAGAGTGAGAAAGAGACAGCAATTTTCTCAGTTTGGAACCACGTCTCTTTTCTGCTCATACTTGAGAGCTTGGAGAGCATTATGTCCCAGACATGGTAACACACCCACCAAAAAAGAAAAAGAAAGATAATGGTGTGGAAAGAGAATGCTGATTTTCTAAGCGTTCATCTCCCCACCCCCACCCTATTAGCATTTATTTGCTGAGAACAATAGAGGACTGTATGATGTGAAGATAAACTGCATTTACTCAAATGTAATGCACACCTTTTTTGGCCAAATTGTGTTGCAAAAATTAGGGTGTGCATTAGATTTGATGGCGCATTTACATTTGCCAGCAAATACTTTTTTGGTTCCGAGGTTTTGAAAACTGAGGTGTGCATTAGATTCGATGGCGCATTAGATTCACGTAAATACAGTACTTTACAGTGCAATTTTATGGAGGATAGGGCTTTCAGTGCCTAAAAGCAACAATGGCTGTATTTCACCTCCACTGTCAGAGACAAAGGTGTTGTTGTGGGCATCCGTCTGTCTCTGGAGACAATGAAGGAGTACGCCTTTGGCGGGTGAGGTCAAGCTATTGGAAGGTTGCAGCACCTGCTGTGAGACTGATGCTGGAGAGACATGTTTTGTTGCAGCTGGGGCAGATGAAGGCGTCCAGTTGTGCTGCTGCAGATGCACAGGGCATTTCTTTTGCCTGTGCTCCTCCCAGTGGTCATTTGGTCATTCCTCTGGTCACTGCTATGGATGCACAACTCAGCTGCCTGTCTCCAGGTAATGCAGTCTAACAAGGTTGATGTTTACGCTGCTAGCCTTCAGGTCACATTTGCAGACAGCAATTCAGACATTCAGCATGTCTCTGAGTATCAGTTGCTTGATACCTCAGATGGGGAGAGTGTTATTGCACTCAAAACCTGCTTGTAGGCTTCCCATCAGGGCACCTGGTTGGACACTGGAGGAAAAGATGGGCCACTGGGCTGATCCAGCAGCCAGACTCTTCTTATGACTGCTAAATGGAAGCTCCATGCTCAGAAGAAGTCTGACACTGAATAGGGATGGACAAATTGGTCTGTTTCTGGTCCTGCCAATTTCACATGCATTCTTAAATTCATTACCATCCCATTTCCAAATTAATCTGATATTTCAATTTTATTCTAAAGCTGCATTGGTGTGGTGGTTGTTTGCGCTAATTAATCCAATCTAATTAATGCACTAGATCCAGACAAAAGGAGTCAGGCTTATTCTTATTTAAATCAGCATGAAAAGCCTGTAATCACTAACTTTGATTTCAATGGGACCTAAACATGAATAGATTGGCCTGGATATAACCAAATAAAGCACTGTGTCCAGGTACCTAAAAGCAATGGGTTGTTTTTTCTTTTTATTAAAAAACACACACCTTATTTAAACATAATTTAGCCATCTCTTTCTGACAGAATTCCGGAAGCAACCAAAATGGTCAAAGGCCTGGAAACGATGCCTTATGAGGAACGGCTAAGGGAGCTGGGCATGTTTAGCCTGGAGAAGAGGAGGTTAAGGGGTGATATGATAGCCATGTTCAAATATATAAAAGGATGTCACATAGAGGAGGGAGAAAGGTTGTTTTCTGCTGCTCCAGAGAAGCGGACACGGAGCAATGGTTCCAAACTACAAGAAAGCAGATTCCACCTAAACATTAGGAAGAACTTCCTGACAGTAAGAGCTGTTCGACAGTGGAATTTGCTGCCAAGGAGTGTGGTGGAGTCTCCTTCTTTGGAGGTCTTTAAGCAGAGGCTTGACAACCATATGTCAGGAGTGCTCTGATGGTGTTTCCTGCTTGGCAGGGGGTTGGACTCGATGGCCCTTGTGGTCTCTTCCAACTCTATGATTCTATGATTCTAAATAACAAGTTTTAATCACCAGAATTAGGCAGGCAGTTCTCAGTTATTAACATGCAGGGTGAAGAAAGCCTACTACAAGCAGTCAGTATTGGACAAATACTGTTGTATTATTTGTCCTGAACAAGGTCCAATGATGTTTAGCAAAGAATGGTTTATTGCAGCTGAGGTTTTCACCTCATTTCAAAATAGAAGAGCCATGCCAAACTTAACAGCTGTATTGGGACACTGCAATAAACTGTGGCTTATGGGAGAATCTTCCCCAACATGGTGCCCCCCAAGTATTGCTGGACTGCGACTCCCATCATGCCTGACTATTGGCCATGCTGGCTGTGGCTGATGGGAGCTGCAGTCCAAATTATCTGGAGGAACCATGTTGGGGAAGGCTAGTTTGTAATGATGGGAATGATCCTAGCCTTCTCTTAGCTCTGCATGTTTTACTCTCCGCTCTCCTCTTCCACCCCTGCTGCTGGAAGGCGATCAGAAGCTTTTACTTGCCATTTCAATTAGAGTTTAGTGCTATCTCCAAACCCATGGTTTGAAGTTGGATTGCTTCAAACAAACCAATATTTATGACTGGCCACAATTTTTCAGGTTTAGGTGGCATAGAAATCTGTGCTTGGTCAAAAACCCATGTGAAAACTTTTTTTTAATAACAATTTTTATTAAATTTTCTAAATTACATTTCAAAATATTCATTTAAACAACCTTGAATCAATGACTTCCCGTCTTCTCCTTCTGTGGTTCATTTTGCATACCATATATCCCTACATATTTCCCATGAACTAAACCATTCAGTAATCCTTTGACACGTCCATCAAAACTTATTTACACTGTTGAATTTATCTTAATGCTACCAACGTTTTTAAATAAACACAATTTTCACTTATATATTCAGTAAACATTTCCCAGTCTTCTTTAAACGTACATTCTTCTGGTTCTCTTATTCTGTAAGTTAAGTCTGCAAGCTCCACATATTCCATCAGTTTAAATTGCCATTCCTCTTTGGTTGGGACCTTGCTCATTTTAATTTTTGAGCTAACAAAACACGGGCCGTGGTAGTAGCATACGTAAATAGTTGGTTTTTTTACACCTGGGAAGAAGTTTCCTTTGAATTATCCCCAACAAGAAGGACTCTGGTTTTTTTTTGGAAAAGTACTTTCAAACATTTTTTTCCCAATTCATTATATATCATATCCCAATACTCTTTTACCCTTTTACAAGTCCACCACATATTATAAAACCTCTTTACATCTCTAGCACTTTGGATGTGAAAACTTTCAAATTCTTCCTTGATTCCACAGAAAAGACATAGTAGTTGGTCATGAAGTCCATACATATGCTGTACTCATTCTCCAGTAACTTCTCCTGCATTGTACTGTATGTGAAAGCAAGATCTCTTAGTATATCCTCCTTTAAAATAAAAGCAATCTCTTTATTTATTTTACTACATTTTTATTGTATCCTTTCCCCCAAGGAGCTCAGGGTGGCATATGCTGTTGTCCTCCTTCTACCCTTCTTATCCTCCCAGCAAGCTTTTGAGGTTGGTTTTAGAGACATCTGTCCTACTTTTCTAAAAATGAACAAATAAACAAAATAAGCATTAAGCAGCTCGTAGCAAGGAATTTCAAACAAACAGAAATACAAAGCGAACGAGGAACACTCGCATTCTGCTTAAAATTGCACGTTACAAAAACAATAGGGACTAAAGCACCCACCGTCCAAAAGAACCAGGTAAGGGGTAGGGGAGCAAAGATCTATCTCACAGAAAGGCAAGAATGCATCAAATCCACCAGGCTCATGGCCGTTCCAGAAGAACCAAGTATTTATGCCTCCCTGAGAGGTGAGGGTGACATTTTGTAAGATTGGTGCCATAGCCAAAAATACTTTGCTGCAAGTGGATATCCTTTGAATTTCACATGGTGGGGGCATATGGAGAAAGGTTTCATAGATTGAATGGAATGCACAAGAGGGCCATACAAAGGAAATGAGCCTAACTCCCCCGCCCCACCTCCTTGTACCTTCTTCTGACCTGTACAAGCTGTTCCACCAGGGCTCCAGCTGCAAAGAATGAGAAATGAATGTTTCAGAAATAAATGGATTTTCAACCAGAACGCTTTCATCTGTATTACCTTTTAATGTTGTGTAACTAAAAGAAATGGGATTGTTGGTTTTCTTTTAATTTATTTTTAGAAAAAGTAAAGAAGGCACAATCACAGTGGAAAATTGAAATTTTAGAGTCAAGATGCCCTTAAAAATGCAGGAACAAATCATATAATAAGAAATGCTATATATAAAGTATGGGGGGAAATACAAAAGATGTTTGGAACAGAAAACCCCAAGATGGAACTTTCCACTAGAAGCAATCGCTGTTAAAAACAACAACATCAAAGAGAACTGGATAACGTATAACACAATATTAAGGTAGGAGGAGGGTCAACTAATATTGAGGTTATGAGAAAATATAAGATCACTTTTCTAGTTGGCTAGATTACTTCCAGGTGAATGAAGTGTTCAGACAGGATAAGCAGACAGGTTTTGAAAAGGAGCCTTCAAGATTTGAAAGAGAACTACTGAATAGTAAAACCAAGGTAATTGCAAAAATGTATAGACTTCTTTTAGACTATGAAGTAATGGATGAGGAGGTTAAGGCTTCACTGATAAAGTGGGCCCAAGATATGGGCCATCCAATTATGTTAAAAAATTGGGAAAACTTATGGAATGTAAATTTGAAATTTACAGCCAGCTATAATATAAGAGAGAACATGATGAAAATGGCTCATAGGTGGTACCTCACTCCTTCCAGATTATCAAGAATGTATAAAAATCTGGCGAATGCTTGTTGGAGATGTGGAGGAAATAATGGTGACATGATCCACATGTGGTGGACGTGTGAAAAGATTAAGAATTTTTTTTGGGGGGGGGGGGAATATACGATGAATTAAAAAAGATGATGGGGATAACTTTTACTAAAAAACCAGAGGCATTTCTATTAAGTATTTTAGATAAAGAGATCCCAAAAAATCTAAGAGAGGTATTCTTGTGTGCAACCACAGTGGCTCGAATACTTGTGGCCAAGGGATGGAAAGATAACGAGGCTCCAAAAATAACAGATTGGCAAATCAAATTACAGGAATTGGTGGAGACGGCTCAATTGACTAGCAAACTCAGAGGAAACTCAAAGCAAAAATTTGCGGAAAAATGGGATGGTTATAGAAGATATGTTCAAAAATGCAATAATAGTTTTGACTCCATGCTAGCATTCGAGTGATAAAGGAACTAAAAGGAGGTGGACAACAATTAAGGATGTGTTATGTTTTCAGAATGTATTGGAAAATTTATATAGAAAGGTTTATTGTATTGTGTACATTTGATTGTAAGATAAAATTTATGCAAAGGGACTTGACAGGAAGTCAAAGTTGAAGAAAAGATTTTGTGAGATAAAAAGGGGGGGGAATATTTACTTTCATTATTATCGTGTGTGTGTGTGTGTGTGTGTGTCTGTACATATGTGTGTTTTTGTATGGAATGTTTGGGAGGAAATAAGACTGTAAATAACAAATAACAAACTAAATATTGATGTATGTAATTTTTATTTCGCAATTATATTTAGTGGTAGTATGGTTGTATTGTTTTTTGTAACATAAAATCATTCAATAAAAATTATTTTTTAAAAAATAAAAATGCAAAACCATTCTTAGGTTACCCTGGTGCTACTTATGGGTATAGGGAGAGAAAGAGTAGCATTAGAAATTATGGTAACCCATGGTACCTTTCTGCATGCCCTTAGGAAAGACCTAACTATTCTGAGTTGCATTGCTGTTGGAATCATGCAGATTGCAGTGGTCTTTTCTCCACCACTCCTGCATAGGGCTACCAGGTCACACAATCAGTACCTCCATAAATGCCAACCAAATTGGCTGCTCATTGGTGCTCCCCTGAAGGCTATCATGCTGAGGTCACCAGATCTATGAGTTGGCCCATTTTGAATAAGTGCAAGATGCTGTTGGCTTGATCATATGAGAATGACCCACCAAAAATCTTAGACCCATTGGGATGAACTGAAACTGTGCAAGGGTATGGTTGCTCATCTCACTGGGGCTTGCACAAGTGCATTAAGTTTAGGCATATATTTGCATATGTGTTGCCTCCTGTGAAAACAAAGAACAAAAGAGGACATGGATTTGCATAAAATATTCACATGCTAATTTGCATGTACAGATTCAAATCTAGAAAGAATTGCTTTAATTTAAAAAGAAATACAATGCATCTCACCATACTGGGAAAGATTGGGACCACCTGTGTGCCAATCAAGTCTCTTCTCCAGGTGCTAACTGTGGATAAGCAACTTAAGAATTTAAGAGCTAAAGCTCCATGGTACAACATCTGCTTTGCTGAAGGGCTCAGGTTCAGTCCCTGGCATCTCCCGGTAGGGCTGGGAATATCCTTTTCTGAAATCCTAGAGAACCACTGACAGTCAGTGTAAGACAATTTGATTGATTGATTGAATGAATGAATGAATGAATGAATGCAAGACAGTACCGAACTTGATGAACCGAAGGTCTGCTTCAGCATGAGGCAGCGTCCTTTGTTCTTAAGTATCCTGACCAACCAAATAACAGCCTATGGAAAGCCCCCGCTGTTCTCCTTTCTTAGGGTTCTTTAATCTTTTTTTTTTAAAATAATTTTTATTAATTTTACAACATAAACAAAAAACAAACAAACATAACACGACTTCCCCAAACCTCCCCTTCACTGCATTCTTGTTTTAAAATTTTTTAGCAATCCTTCATCCCTTTTTATATTTAATTCTCTCTAAAAAAATTTAAATTTCAATTTTTACAGCTGTAATTCTTTATATCCAATCCCTTGACATCTTAACATTCCGAAATTTTACAACAATTTTTAAGATAAATTTTGAATTTTTTCCAGTCTTCTTCCACTGTCTCTCTCCTCTGGTCACGGATTCTGCCGGTCATCTCTGCCAGTCCCATAAATTCAGTCACCTTGGTCTGCCATTCTTCCAGAGTAGGTAGTTCTTTAGTCTTCCAATACTTTGCCAAAAGAATTCTTGCTGCTGTTGTTGCGTACATAAAAAATGTTCTATCTTTCTTTGGAACCATTTGGCCTACCATGCCCAAGAGAAAAGCCTCCGGTTTCTTTACAAATGTCCACTTAAGGATTTTCTTAATTTCATTATAGATCATTTCCCAGTAGGCCTTAATCTTCGGGCAGGTCCACCAAAGATGATAAAAAGTTCCTTCACATTCATTACACTTCCAACAGTTGTTATTGGGCAAGTGATATATCTTTGCAAGCTTGACTGGGGTCATGTACCACCTATAGATCATTTTCATTATATTCTCTTTTAAGGCACTACATGCCGTGAATTTAATACCTGTGGTCCATAACTGCTCCCAGTCAGCAAACATAATATCATGACCAATATCTTGTGCCCACTTAATCATGGCTGATTTAACCGTTTCATCCTGTGTGTTCCATTTTAGCAGCAAATTATACATTCTAGACAAATTCTTAGTATTGGGTTCTAGCAATTCTGTTTCTAACTTTGACCTCTCCGTCTGGAATCCTAGTTTCCTGTCCTGCTTAAAGGTCTCATTAATCTGGTAATAATGTAACCAGTCTCGGACTTTAGGTTTCAATTTCTCAAAACTCTGTAGTTTCAACTTTTCACCATCATATTCTATAATTTCACAATATTTTGGCCAGTCTGAATCCATGTTCAATCTTTTTACCGCCTTGGCTTCCATTGGTGACAACCACCTGGGGGTTTTACTCTCTAACAAATCTTTATATCGGTTCCATACATTATACAGTGCTTTCCTGACAATATGGTTTTTAAAGTTTTTATGTACCTTTACCTTGTCATACCATAAATATGCATGCCAACCAAAGTTGTTATCATAACCTTCCAGATCCAGAATATCTGTATTCTCAAGAAGTAGCCATGGTTTCAGCCAGCAAAAAGCTGCTGCTTCATAGTAAAGTTTTAAGTCCGGCAGGGCAAAGCCCCCTCTATCCTTTGCATCAGTCAAAATCTTAAATTTTATTCTGGGTTTTTTGCCCTGCCAGACAAATTTAGATATATCTTTCTGCCACTTCTTGAAACAGTCCATCTTGTCTAAAATTTGCAATGTCTGGAACAAAAATAACAATCTTGGCAATACATTCATCTTGATAACAGCAATTCGGCCTAACAAGGAAAGTCTCAGCCTAGACCATATATCGAAATCTTTCTTCACTTCCAACCAACATTTCTCATAATTATCTTTAAATAAGTTCACATTCTTAGATGTTAAATTCACCCCCAGATATTTTACTCTTTTTGCAATTTCCAAACCGGTTTCTCTTTGAAAACTATCTTTTTCCCCCATCGTTAGATTTTTTTCCAGCACCTTCTTTTATCTTTAAATTGGATTTGGATCAGATATCTCTCCAGATAGAGGACTCCTTCCAACAGAGGATGGTCCCCAAACAGCCCTTCAAATGGAGGACTCACCTCCTTAAAGTAAGATGCATGGCCAACTTGATCATGTTGTCAGTTTGGCCTGCGTCTAATTCTACCACTCTTAAGGGCACCCTATATCTGCTACCCAAGGGTGCTTTGTGGTAGGGCTGAAGGCAATGGAAGCTTCTTGATCTTTAATGGTGATGTACCCAGATCTAGTGGCGGAGCTTCATGCTCCGACACTGGGGGGCGGAGAGCAGACGGGGGCGGGGCCCTGCCCCGGGACGTACGCCAGCCCCACCCCCACCTGCTCTCCACCCCCCGGTGCCATAGCATGAAGCTCCACCACTGGATCTGGGTACGTCACCATTAAAGATCAAGAAGCTTCCATTGCCTTCAGCGCAGGCGAGGGGGCAGGCACAATGGCACCCCACCGGGATCGCACTGCTGGGGGCAGTGCACTCTCCCCCCTACACTCCTCTTTCTTCCAGTGCCCAGATCATAGCCTGGGGCCTAGAAGCTTGAACTGCCATGGGGCCCCCTTTGTAACCAGCAATGAGGTCTGGTGACCACTGCTATCTTCTGCAAGGGGGTTGTTCCACAACAGACCATCACACCTTTACAACATCTGTTCTACCGACTCTCATACTTTGGGTTTGTCGAAATATACACAAGAAAAAATAACCAATTTCAGTTGTGTGACTCAAATTGGGTCAACTCTGAAAAAATTAAGCAATGTGGATGAAAGCTGCTTCTGGGGCCCCTTCAGGATTAGGGCCCCTGAAACTTAAGCTTTATTGGTTTCATAGTAGATCAGCCCCTGGCCTGACCTCATGTTTTGGTATGGAAATATTCTAAAGCTTCAACTCATTAGGTTTTGTAGTTTTGTTGTGCTTGGAAAGAGGCTGTGTGCAGCCTAATATTGGATGAAACCTGTTTCTTTCTGCAGTTTGCTTGACAAGTGTTTTACATCTCTCCTCCAGCATAACTAAATGTACACTATTTCGACCTGTTCTGCAAAAACCAATAATGTTTCTACAACTCCAACTGCCATAGAAGAAATCTTCTTCTGTCTTCCCTTCCTTGACAAGGTTATTTTTATCCTGATGCAGTCATCCTCTACTTCATTTTTGTTCTTTTTGTCTCCCTTCATCCTGAATTTTGATCAATGCTTTATGAGCCAGGCTAGGACTGTGTGTGTGTATTTTGCATGTTGTTGTTTTTTAAAGATCATGCATCTCCTGCAGGGGATTTGAAGGGCAAGAGACATACTCAGGGGTCGTGTTGCTAAAGTCTTTGCAAAGAGAGATTCATGGGATCCTGGAGATGAAATTACATCTTTGCAAGACTCTGTCAGGTTAAACCTTTGTTGGAAGCACACAGGTAGCAGATTATCCATTCACTGAACTGCAAAGGCTCTCACTTGAATGGTATGGTAAAAATGGGGCTGAAAAAGAAGGCAAGGCCAATGCATAGTCAATAGGCCATTTACAATGGTAAGGTCCTGAAATTTTGTTTCATCTCTAATGGTAACCTCCACAGGGTTAGGGGACCACATTTTCAAATGTTTTGCAAATGCTGTCTCGTAAAGCAAATAGGATTTATGTCTCCTAACCTGCATCTTTTATTTTTCTGCGAGGACCTGCCATATTTTTCCATGTACAGTGGTACCTCGGGTTAAGTACTTAATTCGTTCTGGAGGTCTGTTCTTAACCTGAAACTGTTCTTAACCTGAGGTACCACTCTAGCTAATGGGGCCTCCTGCTGCTGCCACGCTGCCGCTGCACGATTTCTGTTCCCGTCCTGAAGCAAACTTCTTAACCTGAGGTAATATTTCTGGGTTAGCGGAGTCTGTAACCTGAAGCGTATGTAACCTGAAGCGTATGTAACCTGAGGTACCACTGTATAAGACACCCCCATGTATAAGACAACCCCTATTTTTTTAACCCAAAATAAAGGAATTAAGTTGTTTAGCTTTTTTGGAGGGTGGAGGAGGTCACTTCCGCCAATTGCTCACCCGCCTGCCCGCCACTGCTGATTGCTTGCCAAAGCCACTGCTGATCGCACACCTTGCCGCCAGTTGTCTGCCTGTTCACCGCCATCAACAGCCCACCCACCCACTTGCCACAGCTGCCAATCGCCTGCCCGCTTCTCCACAGCCGCCAGTCACCTGCCCAATTGCTGCAGCCACAGCCAATCGCCAGTAGGCCTTGCTGCAGCCACAGCCAATCGCCAGTAGGCCTTGCTGCAGCCACCAATCACCCGCCCAGTCACCACTGCCAATCTCCTGCATGTTGCTGCCATTAATCACACGTCCCCCATCTGCATTCACTTTCCGGGTATAAGATGGCACCCAATTTTTGCCTAATTTTTTTAGCAAAAAGCATCGCCTTATACACGGGAAAATGCGGTATTCTTTCTATACCCCTTCTCATGTAACATCATGGCATCTCATTCAGAGCTGATATAAGCGACACTAGTTGAAGAGGTTTGGGTCACAGTGAAACCCAAAGCAATTGCTTCTAAACTACATCAAGAAAATGCAACTGATGTAATTTCATAGCCTCTGGCCAAAGCCCCTTTCCAGTTATTAGGCTGGATGGAGGTAATAGGAAACTACCTTGCTTTCCTTTGTGTTGGCAAAATAATGTGTTGATCAACCAGATGGCTTTGTGCACCAGTGGTCAGGTGGCAATTTTGTTTGCCTGCAACTGGGTTCATGCAGGAAAGGTTCAGTCAAAGCACAATGTTGTTGCACGCTGCCGCAATCTCTGAGTGGTGGGAGATTCCATGGGTTCCAGGTGCTTACCCAGGGTTCGTGTTTCCTTTTGGGAATGAGGCACAGCAGAGACTTGTGGTGTGGCCTACGATGGAGGGGTTCACAGCATCAACACCCCAAAAGGGTCTTGCTTCTCCCATAGACACAGCCTTGGATTCAAGCACAAATGAGCCATGGCCCACTCTTTGCCTTTCCAACCTGCAGCTTTTTCCTCTAGGTCAGTGGTTCCCAATTAGCTAATTGCCGAGGACCCATTATTTTTCAAAAGCCAAGCCACGGACCTCCTACTTTTGAAAATTTGGAAAACTCTGTGGTAGTTACCTCTGCAAAGCAATTTTAGGTCTACTGAAAAACAGACCAGGACTGAGCTAGTTTTCAACATCATGATACAGTGATACCTCTGGTTAAGAACTTAATTTGTTCCGGCGGTCTCTTCTTAACCTGAAACTGTTCTTAACCTGAGGTACCACTTTAGCTTATGGGGCCTCCCACCACCACGTGATTTCTGTTCTCACCCTGAAGCAAAGTTCTTAACCTGAGGTACTATTTCTGGGTTAGCGGAGTCTGTAACCTGAAGCGTCTGTAACTTGAAGCATCTGTAGCCCGAGGTACCACTGTACATCAGTAGCTAGACATAACGATATTCCGATATATCATGATATCTGAAATTGGAGATCAGGCGTAGGGATGAGGGAAGCAGCAGTCATGGAGATTGGATGCAGAGGGGAGGAAGCGGAGTCACCTCCATCAAAAGGTTTGAGTGGGAGGGGATGGGGATGGAGGGTGCTGCCATCATTAAGCCGCCATCATTGGGGCAGCCAGTGGTGGCAGCCAGCAAATATGCATGTCCACTGTGGCTGCAGCTTTCCTGAGAAAAGCTGCTCCTCCTCAGTGCCAGGGGAGGGTAGTGCCACGGTGCCTTGAAGGGAGGGCGATCAGTTGCCCTATTGTCTGTCAGTGTGAGGGGGAGGCAGTGCCTTGCAATTAGCTGCCCTGTTTTCCATCACCATAAGGGAAGGCTGCGGCATTATCGGCTGCCCTGGTCTCCCTCAGCATGAGCAAAGGCAGATCAGATCAGCAGTGCTATTGGCTGAGATCATCGTGCCATATCGGTGAGTGCCTTGAAATTGGCTGCTGTGCTCCCCCTCGCAACAGGAGCGATATATTGCTGCATATTGCCGAGTCAAAATTGTTACTGTGGTGTCATTTCAAAACCGATTTTGGCCGATATATTGAGAAATCACACAGCGCTAAAAAAAAGACCATAAAATTTGTGATATTGCCATGCAAAAATGACAAAAATTTAGTTGGGCGGGAGGCAAGGGATGGGGCCGCGGACCCCCTGGGTGAGTTCCACAGACCCCCAGGGGTCCCTGGACCCTTACTTGGGAACCACTGTTCTAAGCAATATCGCAGCAAACTCTCCAACTTCAACTTTGTCATTCTAAAAGCCGGAGGAGGGAGGAGGGGCCCCACCCATTTGCATGCCCAGGCGGAGACCCCCGCCCCTCCGCGAGACAGTTGAAAGCAATGAATCACACATGACAGCTTGTTATGGGATTTAAAATGGCCACAACTTTATTAACAGTTTCAGATGTAGGAAACCTTGGCTTAGGCTTTGGGCGTGTATTCCTCTCAACCACCCAGCCAGGGGAATGAGGCACAGCAGGGTTAATCAGATCAGAGGGGGCACTGTAAAACACATGTTTACACAGCCCCCCCTCCGTGCAACTTAGGAAGTTAACTGACAACCTTTCAGCGTATGGCTAGTGATTCCCTTCATGCAACCCCTTTTAACAGGGAACCCTGAAATTGTCATCACAGAAGGGGTGAGTCATCACATCACACTCCCTATAAGAATGAAAGAATGGGTGTAATCCACCCATTAATTTGATAATGAATGTCTGTTTATAAATTATTTATTTATTTATTTATTTATTTATTTATTTATTTATTTATATACCATCTGTTTCTCTGAGGAGCACAAGGTGGTATATGTTGTTCTCCCCCTCCTTGTTTTATACTCACAACGTTCCTGTGAGGTAGGTTAGGCTGAGAGAGGCAGTGACTGGCCCATGGTCACCCAGTGAGCCTCATGACTGAGTGGGGATTCAAACCGTGGCCTCCGGGCTCACAGCCCAGCACTCTAATCACACTGGCTCTCTATCTATAATATCAACTATAGCCAAGAAATTGAGAGGACTGCTCAGGCTCTATTATGCCTCATGTGGATCCATAATTGGCCTCCACAGTCACTTATGGACTCATTGTTAAAACTGTGTTTATGGAAGACAATCTTACTTGGCTACGAGTGATCGCCAAAGAAGAAGAATATGCTTCCTTCACACACACACACACACACACACACACTTTTTCTCCTCTTCTTGGAGTTGACTCTGCTCCACATTGTTAGGAAGCCATGCCGAATAGGGTCTATCAATCACTGCACTGTCAAAGAATTCCCAGTTATGTATTTTGCAAAAAATGACAAAAGTGAGTAGCAATGCACTGCCGCCACTCCACATGGACACTTAATTATTAATACTTGAACATTAATAATTGTATTTCTTTCCCCCTAGAAAGTGCCTCACTTTCTCCTATAAAACAAAACAATTTATTGACAGACAACGTATAGCACAACAGAGTGTTTAAGTTTCAGTGTAGGTGTGGCAGCCTGGCAGCCAGAGGCGATGCAGTGCAACCGATTAAATGGGTTTTATTATTTTGATATCAGAATGTTTGAGCTGAAATAAAATATTGCTAAAGAACTCTCCACCCCATGCACTGGGGACTGAGCTCATACTTGCTTGAGCTACTGAGTTCTAAGCATTAACAAATCTATTTTCTAGACATTTTGAGGGCTGGGAGGCAGACGGCTGGCCTAGATTTCCCCAAACACATTATGCCAGGGAGAACAGGCACAGGAATAGGAGTGTAACTTATAGCCAGCTACAGACTTTCCAAAAGGATGGAAGGTGAGCCCAGTGGAAGCTATTAGATATTAGAATCCCATCTAAAGTGTCAATTTCAGTTCTCTTAGGTTTGTCATTCTCCCCTTCTTAAATTCAGTTCTACATGTTTCCAGCACAATCTGTAACAACAACAACAACATCAACAACAACCCTAATGAAAAATTGTCAGCATTTTAGTGTGAATTTATGCTCATTACATTATTGGGGGGGGGGTGAGTCTGGACTAACATACATGTTTTTTGCCAACAAGTCTCCCTAGTTCATTGTGGTTTTTGTGTTACTCCCACTAATACAGGTACATGTCACCTTTTTTAAAAAACGCACACATTGTGGCAGACACCCCCATTGAAGATTGGGACTGGGTTATGTGACAAATAGTCTGGGTGTGTTAATAGATAAACTTCCCTTGCATCCAGGGGAGGTCTATAATTAGACAGCAGCAAGGTATTATATTTCTGTGAAGGCTGCCCAATGTCCACTCACTCCCCACCCAGAGGTTCAAAGTACAAGGGAGCAATTGTAGGACAAATCTGTATGTGTATTTAATAGCATCCTATGGGGGTTTAATGCTTAATGGTTTCACACATGAGGCACAAAACTTAGGTCAAAGCACAAACTCTTTACAGAGAAACTTTTTAAATGGCACTCTTCATCCAAGTAGACTTTCCCCACCTGTAATGGTTTGGAAGCTCCTCCCAGTGCAGAATGCTGCAGACACATTGCTGATGGGAGCTTCTTATTGAGAACATGCAACACCAGAGTTTAAAAAGCTGCACTGGTGCCAAGCTAGGTTCAAAGTTACTGTATTGATTTACAAAGGCCTGAACAACTTGCGTCTGAATCCTTATATACCAGCTCAATCACTGTAATCATCTGCAAGAGCGACTTTGGTCATTCACTGAGTTGGTGAGGCTCGTTTGATAATAATGAGAAGCCAAGTCTTCAGTGCCATTGGCCCAGTCCTGTGGAATACTCTGCCAACAGAGATTCAGCAGGCACCTTCTGTGCAAACTTTTGAATGCCTGCTGAAAACCTTTCTATTCCATCAGGCCTATGAAGGCAATAAAAATGCATCCCCCACAATGGTCTGTTAAAGTTTGTTTTTAATTTCTTTTTGCGTTTTCCTTGTTTTTAACATCTTAGTATTTTATTGTTTGGTTTTATGTTTTGTATTGCTGTGATATATATTTATGATACAGAGAGACATAAGCATTAAGTAAGTAAGTAAGTAAAATATGTGTGTTCTTAACCATCAACCCTGCCAAGCTAACCCAGCTCAGATGGTCAAAACCTTGTCTGTCCACAGGCAATCCCTACCTCTAACTGAGACTCAATTCACTATCTGTCCCCACTGACAGATATTCCCTTTCTGAGTCTACTCAGATAGCCAGAGGCCCCAGCTGCCCACCCAGAGAGAAAGTCCCTATCAAACCTTTAAACTGCATCTCATCTTAATTCCACTCTTTCCTTTCTGATTGGCTGCTGGACTCAACAGCTCTCACTGGGTGCTGGGTCACCAGGAGGCGGACCAAGAGCCTGTGTGTCATGCAGATTGCCCTGGTGCATGCATTTACGTACATATAACTTGGCTGGAGAACCACATCACAAAATTCAGGGCATGGGAATTTTGCATATTCTTTCAAAAAGTGTGAATCTAGTAAGTGTTGTTTGGGCCAAAGAATGAAGATGAGTTATGTTTATAAAATTATGTATGGCTTTGAGAAAGTAGGTAGAGAAAGGTTTTTCTCCCTCTCTCATAAAGAAATAACTCTTGGGCATCCAATGAAGGTGAATGTTGGAAGATTCAGGATAGAAAAAAGGAGTTCTTCATGCAGCACGTAGTTAAAATGTGGAACTTGCTCCCACGGAAAGCAGTGATAGAAACCAACCTGGATGACTTTAAAAGAGGGTTATGCAAATTCACGGAAGAGAGGGCTATCAGTGGCTTACCCTCTTGATCTTCATATAGCATCATGTAAGAACTTAAGAAATGTCTTGCTGAATAAGGTCAGTGGCGCACCCAGTCCAGCATTCTGTTCTCACAGTGGCTGAACGCTTGCCTATGGGAAACCTGCAAGCAGGATTCGAGCCCTAAAGCACTTTCCCCTCACGTGGTTTCCTGAAACTGATATTAGGAAGGATTGCTGCATCTAACTGTGAAGGCAGAGCAAAGCCATCATGGCTATTAGCCACCATTATCCCTCTGCTCCATGAATTTGTCTAATCTTCTTTTAAATTCTGCTAGGTTGGTGGTCATCCTGTGGGAGTGAGTTCCAAGGTTTAACTATGTGCTGAATGAATAAGTACCCCCCCCCCACACACACACCTTAACTGCCAGTGCAGTTGGCTTTGGTATGTAGAATGGAGGAGAGGTTGCCATCTTGCCCTTTGCCTCAGTGTATAAACTGTACAGTGGTACCTCAGGTTAAGTACTTGATTCGTTCCAGAGGTCCATACTTAACCTGAAACTGTTCTTAGCCTGAAGCACCACTTTAGCTAATGGGGCCTCCTGCTGCTGCCGTGCCGCCGGAGCACGATTTCTATTCTCATCCTGAAGCAAAGTTCTTAACCTGAGGTACTATTTCTGGGTTAGTGGAGTCTGTAACCTGAAGCGTATGTAACCCGAGGTACCACTGTAATGGATTGGCCTTGGATAGTGGACTTGTTTTATGTTCTGAGAGCATTATGTGAAAATTAAGAAGAAACTGCTGCAGCGTTTTTGTTTTATTATTCACTATATTTATATGACAGTGTAGTTCTCTGGTTGACTCACAAGCCTAGAACGACAGAGTGCAGTTCAAATAACAATATCATAACTTAACAATATTCTAAAGAACAGCTTGCAGCCTAAAGATTTCAGCAGAGACAATAAAGCCAGATGACTAAAAACATATATCACAGCAATTCAAACAGTGAAACCATAGGTTTGTTAAAGGATCAGGAGAATGATAGTGTTGCGAGTTGGGGAGAGTATGCATGATGCCTCGGCCTCTTATAACCATCTATGGGGTCCTTGATCCAGCAAGGGCTAAAACCTCACGTAGAATCCAGTTGTTCAGAAAGCCAGCCCAGCTTCTTGGTGATGCCTCGGCCTCTTATAATGGGCCTAAGCATGGTTGTTAGTATAAGAAAGGGAGTGGGAGGCCCCATTGGCTAAAGTGGTACCTCAGGTTAAGAACAGTTTCAGGTTAAGAACGGACCTCCAGAACGAATTAAGTTCTTAACCCGAGGTACCACTGTACTTTCTTCTGGCAGGCCGGGGTAAATAAACTACATACAAAACTGAACTTTTTTTGGAGGAGCCACCCAGAAGATAAGAAGATGCAGCAAGGTCCAAACAATTGCCATATCCTGATGTACTTACAAACCATGAATTTGTGGTATTCTGAGTCAATTTGACCCATGAGACGCCGTAATTATTTGATGATTGCATGTTTTGTTATGTGGTGGCTCTTATGTGTCTGGACTGCACAGTGCATGTAATGCTCTGAACATTTATGTCCATGATTAAATGTCCTGTGGCTCACTTGAGGGTGACCTGTGTTTTTCAGACAAATAAACATAACCCAAATGGAGCCACTGCACATCACTTGCACACACAGAAGCAAACTTGATGAGCAACTTTTATTGTCCAAAGTAAAGCGATAGTTCCAAAGCTCTGTGCCTGAGTGCAATGCAAAATTAATTCAAAGAGAACCTGGTATATTTCAAGCATTTAAAGGCAAATTTACTCAATTCACAGTTTCTGAAACAACATGTAAGCAGAAAAACAACCACTCTTTCACACTTCTCACAAATTCTCAGCGTAGTTCTCCAGCTAAGTAATGTGTTCAATAATGCACACACTGGGGCAAAGTGGGCATAAAAATGCATATAACAGTGAACATATTAGAGGGAAAATACTTTTTTAAATGGGCATACAAAGATGTGTGAGGGAAACCAAAATGGGACTGTTTACTAATTCCAAATAACCTGCTGATTGCAATTCATGTAAAAGTACAGAAAGACTTAGGAAGCTTTTTGTAAACACAATAGCTTCTAAATCAGTGGAGGACCAAGTACCTGTTTTCATCTGAAGAATGTAAGCAGCTTTAAGCCTATTCAGGTTACTTTGACCTGTTATGTGATTTGTTTGCCGGGAAGTTAGATGATGTTGCATCAAAGCAAGTGTTAGCCCAAATCTTCTATCACTTTTTCCCATCACTGTTCTTTCCCCCCCTTTTTCTAAAAAAGGCTGATCCTTTTGGGAAGCTGGTTTGCTCTGCAAGAACTCATAGGTAAAGGTAAAGGGACCCCTGACCATTAGGTCCAGTTGTGACCGACTCTGGGGTTGCAGTTTATTGGCTGAGGGAGCCGGCGTACAGCTTCCGGTCATGTAGCTAGCATGACTAAGCCGCTTCTGGCGAACCAGAGCAGCGCACGGAAACGCTGTTTACCTTCCCGCCGGAGTGGCACCTATTTATCTACTTGCACTTTGACATGCTTTCAAACAGCTAGGTTGACAGGAGCAGGGACCGAGCAACGGGAGCTCACCCCGTCGCGGGAATTCAAACTGCCGACCTTCTGATCGGCAAGCCCTAGGCTCTGTGGTTTAACCCACAGCACCATCTGTGTCCCTGCAAGAACTCATAAGCTACCATAATTGCTCAACTCAGATTTGTCAGTACAGTGGTACATTGGGTGAAGAACTCAATTCTTTCTGGAGGTTCATTCTTGACCTGAAACTGTTCTTAATCTGAAGCACCACTTTAGCTAATGGGCCTCGTGCCACCGGAGCACAATTTCTGTTCTAATCCTGAAGCAAAGTTCTTAACCTGAGGTACTATTTATAGGTTACGGAGTCTGTAACCTGAAGCGTCTGTAACCCGAGGTACCACTGTATGTGATTGAATCCCACATGGAAACAGTGACAGTCTGGAAGCAGTCCTACACATATGTAAGACCCATACTGCTAATGTCATGGGTGGCAACTAACACCACCTTCTAGTGAACATGTATATGGCATGAACATTTTCAGGGAATGAGTTTTCTGCACCTACAGCCATTTGCACAAAGGATTTCTCCCTGCAGACATTTATGCTCTACACACAGAGTCTAGTTGGCACATGAGACATCAGCAGTTTGGCTACTTGATGCAGCCTTTCTTCCTGCTCAGGCAATCACTCTATACACGGGTATAGTTTCTTAATTGGATTTGAATGTATATTTGTTGCACACACACTGGGGATCAATGGGCAGTGTAGTTCCCTGACACACTGAAAGTCTTTAATTCGTTCAGACATGATCATCCATATTATATTACATTTTGTTGTTATTATTTCATCATTTTAAACAAAAAAGATGTGTCAAACCAAGTTGCACATTCATAAAGCACAAGTAGTTTAACAATAATGAAAGAACAAGAATATATACTGTATATATAGAAATAACAAAATACAGTGGTGCCCCGCAAGACGAATGCCTCGCAAGACGAAAAACCCGCTAGACGAAAGGGTTTTCCGTTTTTCTTTTCTTTTTTTTTTTTTTAAATAATTTTTATTGGTTTTACAACATAAACAAAAAACAAACAAACATAACACGACTTCCCCAAACCTCCCCTTCACTGCACCCTTATTTTAAAATTTTTTAGCAATTCTTCATCCCTTTTTATATTTAATTCTCTTTAAAAATTTTTTTATAAATTTCAATTTTTTTTAGCTGTAATTCTTTGTATCCAATCCCTTGACATCTTAACATTCCGTAATTTTACAACAATTTTTAAGGTAAATTTTGAATTTTTTCCAGTCCTCTTCCACTGTCTCTCTCCTCTGGTCACGGATTCTGCCGGTCATCTCTGCCAGTCCCATAAATTCAGTCACCTTGGTCTGCCATTCTTCCAGAGTAGGTAGTTCTTTAGTCTTCCAATACTTTGCCAAAAGAATTCTTGCTGCTGTTGTTGCGTACATAAAAAACGTTCTATCTTTCTTTGGAACCGTTTGGCCTACCATGCCCAAGAGAAAGGCCTCTGGTTTCTTTACAAATGTCCACTTAAGGATTTTCTTAATTTCATTATAGATCATTTCCCAGTAGGCCTTAATCTTCGGGCAGGTCCACCAAAGGTGATAAAAAGTTCCTTCACATTCATGGGGGTTTTCCGTTTTTCGAGGTGCTTCGCAAGACGAATTTCCCTATGGGCTTGCTTCGCAAGACAAAAACCTCTTGCAAGTCTTGCGAGTTTTTTCGCTCCCCCCCCTTTTTCTAAGCCGCTAAGCCGCTAATAGCCGCTAAGCCGCTAAGCCGCTAATAGGGTTGCTTCGCAAGACGAAGAAACCGCAAGACAAAGAGACTTGCGGAACGGATTCTTTTCATCTTGCGAGGCACCACTGCACCTAGAAGTGCCTAAACTGTTACATGTGCAACTCCAAAGGCTGACAATATAAAGAACATCAAAACATCGCACTCGTGTAAACTTTACAGAGAGAAATATCCAAAGCAAAAGACTTTGATTCATCTGAGTTGCATAAGCTGCCATCGCAGAATGAGGTTCTTCGTAAACTAGGACTACAAATCCCAACATGCAGAGGAGCATTGTGGTAATTGTGCAGTTGTCTGTCTTTCTGCTGGTACAGATAGGTAGCCGTGTTGGTCTGCCATAGTCAAAACAAAACAAATTCCTTCCAGTAGCACCTTAAAGACCAACTAAGTCAGTTCTTGGTATGAGCTTTCGTGTGCATGCACACTTCTTCAGATATCTGAAGAAGTGTGCATGCACACGAAAGCTCATACCAAGAACTGACTTAGTTGGTCTTTAAGGTGCTACTGGAAGGAATTTGTTTTGTTTCTGCTGGTAGCATTTAAAGCATCACAGAGCAGAAAGAATTAAAGGACTCTTTTCTTACAAACATAAAGTCTAACTTTAGTTTACTGCTGAATCAGAACAAATGGTGTTCCACAGAAAACTCAATTGGCATTTGTTACAATTTGGCGATAATCAGTAGGTTCCCCCAGGGTAAATAAAGAGCCTCTTGGACCCATAACTAGAAATCAGAGGGCAAGCAGAAGAAAACATGGGGCAAGTGGAAGTGTGGATGAACCCAAAGAGGGAACCAGTGATAAGCCTTGTCAAGTCATTGACAAGCCTATGTATGTGGAGCTAACCTCCCTCTATCTTCTCTCTCTCTCTCTATTGCCTGCCCTATTGTGAATTGCAGAATGTAATCTCCTTGGGGACAGGGACCTTTCTTTTTGTCATTACTTGGTCAACCTTTATTTATTTGGTTTATTTGGTCTGAAGCACTTTCATCCCACTCTTAGCCAAAAGATTGTCTTACAAATGTCAAGGAAGTTTATTGATGGGTCTTTGTAACTAACAAGTGGGACCTTCAACAAAACGTTGCAGCATGAAGTGCTCTGGTTTGCGGGGTGCCAGCCTGCCAGCCAGCCAGCTATGCTGTCTTCCTGGGTGTCTCTTGCCACCAATAGCCAATTCTGTGGCCACTGAGCATGCTCAGTCTGCATTAAGCTGTTTTTCTCTCCCCACACATGTTTAGGATTCTTTCCCAGGGAATATTTCTGTATTTTTGCAAGTCTTTGGGTACCCTTTGTCCCGTTCGCATCTCAATCTTTTGTGTGGGTGGTGCTGTTTTGACTGTCTAAGGACTGGAACACAGATAACTACATTCACTGTCTGTATAGATGATTAACAATTATTTCTTCTTCTAGTTTATTTCCTTTGGCATGAATATGGTATGCAGGCAGAAGCACAACAGTTTGCCTGCTAGCATGTGTTACTGCAATAAGGGGCAATAGCCCCAGATTCTTAACAAGCCAACAGCTTTAATTGTTAATATTGACGTCAAAACTGTTGAAATCAAGGAAACTCGAGGTTGTGCTGACTTTCTTAATTTACCACAACAAAGCAGGCTTGCCTTTTTAGTTTGGCAAGTCCTGCTTCTCAGCCTCTAACAGCATCCTGAGACACAGATATGGAGCACCTGGAACTCTTCTTGGTGAAAGATTGAAAATGGTGGTAAAAACAGATTTCTGCATGCTAGCTTGATGTTCTAAAGTACAGGAGAGGGGCCACTGTAAAGATGAACAATTGCCAAAAATAAATAGAGCTGCCTGAAGACTTGGGAAAGGTCCCTTGTAGCTGCTGGTGTGTTGCATCTCTGCCTTAAATACAGTAGTCTTTGAAACCCAAAACAAGTAAAAAAAAAAAAAAAAAAGCAATAGGTGGGGAAAGCAGAATCAACTAGCTATGATGGCCACGCTCCACCTCCACTGCATCTGCATACTGGTTCCTGGGGGTTGCAGGTGAGGAGAGTGCTCTAGTGCTCGGGTCCTGCTTGTGGATTTCCCACAGGCATCTGGTTGGCCATTGTGAGAACAGGATGCTAGACTTAGATGGGCCTTTGTCCTGATCCAGCAGGCCTCTACTTACCATAATTTGTGTTCCATAAGACGCACCCAACCATAAGACGCACCTAGTTTTAGAGGAGGAGAACAAGAAAAAAAAAATTCTCTCCCTCTCTGCTCAGCGCCTCTCCAGCAAAGCGGGAGGAGAAATGGAAGGGGCTCCATTTCTCCTCCCGCTTCGCTGAAGGGGCGCTGCGCAGAGAGGGAAAGCTGTGCAGTGCCTCTCCAGCCAAGTGAAGCCTGGAGAGCAAGAGGGATCGGTGCGCACACATTTCCCCTTACTTTTCCCGTTACTTTTTAGGAGGGGAAAAGTGCGTCTTATAGAGCGAAAAATACGGTACATTCTTAAGACTTAACACAGAGAGACAGGAGCCAAACTGATAACATAAGAAGGCTCTTGCTAGGTCAGAGCAATTGTTCAGGGTCATTTCTCAAGGAGAAAGAAGTCGGGGGGGAGTGAATGGGTGCAAATACTTTTCTTAGGAAAGCAGGGATAATGCAGTAAATGTGAGTGAAGCTTGAAGTATTGAATGGCATAGAGTGGTATATTCTGTGGGAGATTCTTCCACTCCTTTCTACACTGGAGCAATTCCTACCAAAGTCCGACTGATCCAGCATTCTTATTCCAACAGAAACCCTTCGAGATATACATGGAGAACAACTTTCCCTTTCACCAGTATTCATAGTATGCTGTCTCTTACCATGGAAGCTCTCTTACGTGATCACAGCTTATTTGCCCCCAACTTTCTTGGTCCTTTTCTCCCTTCACCTCTGCAAAATTTGTAAGAAGTTTCTAACACAATATTTCACATGTCTGTTCAGAAGTAAGCCCCTCTGAATTCTACGAAACTTACTGCTAGGTAAGTGGGTGCAGGATTGAAGCCTAAATGTTAAGCATTTTAGATTATCTTGTCTTGGTTTCAAAGGAAGAATGGCACTTTGTATTGGTTCTGACACAGAGCTTGAAGCATCTTTGCAAAATAAAATAAGAGCGCTCCTTTCAAGACCTTGGGAAACAATGACATCATAGGCAAATTGGGCCAGAAACCATTAATAGAGGTCTTTGTAGACTAAAATCCCCTGGGAGGGCTAGTTTAGCAAACTGACTTTGTTTACAAATGGAAACAGTAACCCATACAGTTGACTTGCTCGCTCACTGGGAGCTACTGAAATGTTCCATAGGCAATCAGATAGTTTATTGCATTGATGAAAGGTCGTCCCCATTTCCTCAAGTGGCAAAGATTTCTATAAAGACTAAAGTGATTTTAAAAGGACCAAAATTATATATAATCATATCCAAAAGAAGAAGAGCTATATATCCCTTTTCATCTAAGACTTCCAGTAACTTTAGCAAATTGAACTGTTCTGTATGGGTTCATCCATACCTTTGCATGTGCCATGCCTAGGAAGCACGGGTCTGGCAGGGTTTCCACTTGACCCGCACATTCTTAGCATGGGTCCGAGTGGTTTCCCCCTTGCCCCACTCCTTTCCAAGGGAAAACCTGCTCTTTAACAAATAGATCAGAGCAACTGGCAATCCAGGAAAAACCCAAATTGCCATTTTCTCCAATTGAGCACCAAAGAGCGGTTTCCCCCAGGGGAAAGCAGCGGAACAAGAGGAAGTGTGGATCTGTGCTATGTACACATCTATAACTAAAGGAAATTGCACATATCTGGGCCTCTTTAAATTCTCTTTATATTATTAGGTCATTATATTATTAGCACATTAGAAATGTGCTATTTCCTGGCAGACATAGATGTATACATTAAAGACCATATTTTTCGCTCTATAAGACGCACTTTTCCCCCTCCCAAAATTAAGGGGAAATGTGTGTGCGTCCTATGGAGCAAATGCAGGCTCCTTGGCTTCAGCGATAGCAACGCGAAGCCTCCAAAGCGCAGTGGGAGCGCTCCCGCCATGCTCCGGAGGCTTCGCGTTGCTTTCGCTGAAGCCTGGAGAGCGAGAGGGGTCAGTGCGCACCGACCCTCTCGCTCTCTAAGCTTCAGGGATAGCCGCCTGAAGCCTCCGGAGCGCAGTGGGAATGCCCGCTGCGCTCTGGAGGCTTTGTGTTGCTTTCGCTGAAGCCAAGTCTCTCCTGGTTTCAGTGAAAGGAACCCGAGGCCTCCTGAGCACAGTGGGAACTTCCGCTGTGCTCCGGAGGCTTCAGGCGGCTATCCCTGAAGCCTGGCAAGCAAGGGGGGTCAGTGCACACAGATCCCTCTTGCTCTCCTGGCTTTGCTTTGCTGGAGAGGTGCTGCTCAGCTTTCCCTCTCTGCGCAGTGCCCCTTCAGTGAAGCGGGAGGAGAAATGGAAGGGGCTCCGTTTCTCCTGCCGCTTCGCTGAAGGGGCGCTGCGCACAGCGGGAGAGAATTTTTTCCCCTTGTTCTCCCCCTCTAAAACAAGGTGCGTTCTATGGTTGGGTGCGTCCTATAGAGCGAAAAATATGGTACATATATGAATTTCATCAGGATATCTTAGATTAATTTCTCTTTCTAAATTTCTGGGCTTCTTCAAAACTGGTATTTCAATCAGGATATTTAGGGTGAATATATCTCACTTTCTAAAGTGGGCAGCGTATCAAACAATGTGCCAGATCCTTTGCCTCATGTTGTCTACAAATACTGAGTTGCTCACTATGTGGCCCATGGGATCTCTTTTCTTTTCACAGCATGTAAAAAGCACATTGTGAGGGTTTGGTGATCTCTTAATACCAATGATTTCAGAGGGTGAATGCTCTCTTTGGCGGATTGAAATGGTTTTATAGGTGGTCGAAAGATACAAGGACACTAATGAGATTACCCTGGCCATTACCACATAGCTCAGCTAATGTTCTTTGAGGAAAGTATGAATATTTTTGTGGGTCACAAAGCTATATATTGTATGCCAGGTCTGAAGACATCTCATTTGAAAACTGCAATTGTTACAAGGCTATTATAATGGGGGGGGGGGCTGTTAGGGGAGGGGTAGTACCTCTGCTGGGGGAAATGTCATGCTCTTCCTGGGGTAGTTTGTCCACCTTTGGTCCCCAGCTTGCACTCAGCTCTCATCTGTGGCTCCTAGAAGCTGTTGACATGTGACAGCAGCTGTACCCAGGAACAGCTTTGACTGGCCAGCTAAACCTATCAAACCCTTGGTTAGATGTTTTGGACTACAACTTCCACCAGTCCCAACCAGCATGACCAGTGGTCAGGTATTTTGAGACCTGTAGACCAGAAATATCTGGAGTCACCATGTTGGGAAAGGCTAGAATATGCACCATATTATACATGGTTTGCACACTGAAAATGCATTGCAAAATCTGGAGACGTGCAAAAGCCAGCTGTTCTGTTCCTATTTGTGAGATGTGGAGCACCAGGCTTATTTTTTATTTATTTTATTTCATAAAATTTATACATTGCTTGATTTAAAAATAAACCTCAAAGCTGTTTACAAAAAAAGATAAATTTATTTCTGATAAGTTAATTGTTTTATCAACAATAATTTGAGATTATTTATAACAATAAACTGAAAACAAATTAAACCTTGCATTGACTTTCTAAATATTGGTGTGGAATGGATTTAAAAAAACTCTCCCTCATCCCTACTCTTAGCCCCTTCCCCTTCCAGAAATGGCACCACTACCTCATAAAACAAAGAGAAACCAAAGATGTTCTGTGAAGAGAAACTTGTAGGTGGATGCAGCAGAGAAATCTTAGACAGGATTGCTGTCTACCTCTATTGAATGTTAGCATCAAGCTGTTGACTATGTATTCTTAGTGAACCACTGAGTTTATTGATCTGTTAATTGCTCTGGTTCAGGAGTAGGGACCCTCAGAACCAGGCGCCAAATGTGTCCCTTCAGACCTCTCCATCTGCTCCTTGACATTCCTCACCCCCAAAGCCAGGCCACCCCCACCAGCCTTTCTCCTCACCCTCCATGAGTAATTTTACCTGGCAGCACTGTATACTTGATCTGTAATAATGCTTCTTGTTTCACCTGGATGGAGAGGTGCATGTAGAAACATCTGAATTTTCCATGGCTGGTATGTGGCCTACTGTATAATGGTAAGACTTGCATCTGTTGCTCTACTTACTTTTGCCCCTGACCTTGCCAACCATTGGCATGCGGCCCCAGGGGGCTTGACCAAAAGGGAATGTGGCCCTTGTTGAGAAAGCCTCCCTCCCTCTCCTGGTAGGCCATTAGATTTTATTTACTAAACTTTTGAGAGTGGGAGAGAAGTTATTATAAGGTAGGAGTGAGGAAACTTTGGCCCTTTAGGCTGTTGAACTACAACTCCCATCAGGCTGAGCAAGCATTGCTAATGGCTGGGGCTGGTGGGAACTGCAGTTCAGCAACGTAGGGAGGGGTCAAAAGTTTCCCACACCTCTTCCAAGGGTTAATATGACCTGCAAGCTTGGGGTGGGTTACGGTGGAGAGAATTTTCACATCAGTGAAGATTGTTTCTGCCTGAATGTTGTGTGTGGTGTGTGGTTTGCTTCTTGGGGATCATAGGGTTATGCAATTATCTCTTTGCTTGCTTGTTCGTTGCACTTATATCTCTCCTTTCCTCCAAGGAGCACAAGGTGTACATGGTTCTCTTCCTCCCCATTTTATCCTCTCAACAACCTAGTTAGGCTGACCCAGTGAGCCTGATGGCCAAGTGAATCATTTCTATTCATAAAAATATTTATATCCCTCCATAGCATAAAAAATATCAAAGTGGTTTACAACAATATCTATGTACAATAAAAACAAACAATTAAAAATAAAATAAAACCAGAGATCATCAACTAATTATCACAGAAATATGTTTCATTTAATTGCCTGCATAAGCTTAGTTGCACAGAAAAGTTTTAACCAGGCATTTAAAGGGTAAAACAAGAAGGCACTGGCTGAAATCTCTATTATTGGATAATTATCTCCAGAATGTCTAATTACTGAAACCTTTGGCATAATTAAAATCATACTGAGATCTGTGTTTAATGTGACTGCATAAGGGCAAAACTAGTTCTGGATGTGACTCTCCAAATCTCTCAACCTGGGCCTTGTGACTCTTCCCTGGGTGCACCCCATCACTGGCGCTGCTACACATGCAAAATCCTTACATGCTGCTGGTACATGTGATTGTCCAAATTGACCACCAAATATATTGGATAAATATTTAACCCACTCAGAAGCAGGAATTGAGGCTTGCTGTGATGATATCATTTCATTCAAGCCCTGGGCCACCAGTTCCCAGAATTTGTCTTCTCTCTGTTCTGTTACTGCTAGTCCCAATTCCTGCCACTTGATTTTCATATATACAGCTTGTATATTCAGTATATTTCTTGTTTCTGGACAGATTCTTATATTCCAGCCTACATTTGGTGAAACTTTCCATGGATTCCTCTGATGGATTTTTCTGAGAATCCCTAATTAGTCTTAGTCAGAACGTTCTTAACCACTTTGCACTGACCATCAAACCAGCCAAGGTGTGTTGATTGTGTGTAGTTATTAATTATAGAAGTTATCAAATAGAACTTGAGTTCTGTGAGAAGAAGACAGCAACAAGATTTGGAGGTTTGTTCAAAAAAGGTTGACACAAACTCCTCAGATTATTACTATATAGTGTCTCATGAATATTGACACAAACTCCTCAGATTATTACTATATAGTGTCTCATGAATATTGCTGCTCAATCTGTGAGACCATTTTTCACACCATTTCTTTCTTTGTTGACTCTTGCTGATTCGGTTTTAGGTATGCATTCTATTAGAGGACCTAGGGTCACTGATATTGGAAAGCGGTTGCTTTCTATTCGTTCTGACACTTCAAAAGTGTTCACAAAAGTAAATAATGGAGACACTACAATGTGATCAATATCACTTCAACCATATTTCATAGAATCATAGAATTGTAGATTTGGAAAGGACCACTAGGGTTGTTTAATCCAAGCCCCAGCAAAGCAGGAATCTTTCCCCCCAACATGGGCTTGAACCCACAATCTTGAGATTAAGAGCCTCATGCTCTATTGACTGAGCTATCCCTATTTGTTTAAATTAAGTATACAGTGGTACCTCTGGTTACGTACTTAATTTGTTCCGGGGGTCTGTTCTTAACCTGAAACTGTTCTTAACCTGAAGCACCACTTTAGCTAATGGGGCTTCTCATCCTGATGCAAAGTTCTTAACCCGAGGTACTATTTCTGAGTTAGGGGAGTCTGTAACCTGAAGCGTATGTAACCTGAAGTGTATGTAACCCAAGGTACCACTGTACTGACTCTTAGAAATGGCTTCAGGACTCCCGTGAAGGATGTATAAAACATGTTGGAATACAAATTCCAACAATTTCAGGCTCTGTGCATTATATTTCTTGCCCAAAGTAAAAATGAAAGGTTAGAAATATATATTCGAAGTCAAAGCCTATCCCACACAGTGTAAATGCTGGGGGGAATTTATGATTGATCTGTTCCAGTAGGAATGTTAAATATGACCAAATCATGGTGGTCAGTGACAGATTATTAGTAGGGGGAAAGTAGGTGTTTCTACAGAAGAGTAAGGTTCTTACTTCAGTTTTGTTTTGATGTGGCAAAATATATTTTGAATCCCAAAATTTGCTCTCCAAACTCTCCCTGTCAATTCAAGTGACATAAATGAAGTCAAGCCCCCACTTCTTCAGCCGTTTTAAGATTTCTGAACAGCTGGCTGGCTGAAAGGTGGCAGCAAGGTGTTTGTGACAAAACTTGAGACCAAGTCTCTCCTAGGCATATTGTTATAGCAAGGATACCAAAGTCTGTTACTGATTAGCAGAAAATAATATAGGGTAGTATGTCGATAATATTTGGAGTATTGTAGGGAAGAAAATACAAGCTAAGCTTCTGTTCCAGGCCAAGGCCTCACCTGTGATGAAGGATGTTACCGTGACAAAAGGTGTTGATGACCTATCCCAGATAAATCACAGGGCCTGCGCAAAAGAGTTGCCATGCTTACCGTGGGTTTAGGATTGAAAAAAGCGGAAGGGGCAGGCTGTGCTCACAAGAAAAGTGTTCCTTTTAAAACTAGGCTTGGAATAGCAGATGGATGGGGAGTTGTTGTTTGGAGCAGGGGTTTCTGGGAACAAGAAAGGGCTGCAGCTGTCAGAGCTGGCTGGGAAGCAGGAACAAAGGGGTGGTGGTGCTTTAGGGCGGCTTTGCCTGCAGTGCTGGGCTGCTGTGAGGAACAAGCTTTAGTTCACAGTGCTGTAAGGTCTGCACCCGTTTCATCTAAACTGAAGAGTAAATATGTGTAATTTCTTAAAAGGCACTACCGCCTCTGTCATGTTGGGGTTCTCAGTGGAAACACGGCCCTGAGTGAGCACCTGTAACCCCTTGGGACCTCATGTGCTGCTCAGCAGAGATTGCAGGTGGAGCTCAGCCTTAGTTGAAACCCTCCCAACCTTTTGTGAGGAAAAATTCCGGGCACACCCCACCCCCTCCCTGCCAGTGACCCCTTCCTTGCCCACCTTCTCACCCACTCCTCCCCTCCCCTCTCTTACCTTTGCTGTCTTCAGCCTCCTTATCTATCTTATTATTCCCAACCTGACAGGTTCCAGGAAAGAATGTTTCTAGATGTTTTCTAGTCAGTTGTGATATATTAAAAGGAGAGCTAAAGGTATCATAGTTTGCTTTTCTATACAGTGGTACCTCAGGTTAAGTACTTAATTCCTTCCAGAGGTCCGTTCTTAACCTGAAACTGTTCTTAACCTGAAGCTCCACTTTAGTTCATGGGGCCTCCTGCTGCTGCTGTGCCGCCGGAGCACGATTTCTGTTCTCATCCTGAAGCAAAGTTCTTAACCTGAAGCACTATTTCTGGATTAGCAGAGTCTGTAACCTGAAGCGTATGTAACCTGAAGTGTATGTAACCTGAGGTACCACTGTAGTTGCCCCTAGGTCTGGGTGTACTCAAAACACTCTCTTGGAAGTTTCATACAGAGACAGTGAAAGTCAAAACACAGAAGACCATAGGGGCATTGATAAAGTTCTGTTACAACAAGGGAGGACAGCTGATTGGAACCTGCCCTAAAGGTAGAAAAGTGCTTGCTCAAATGCTCTATGGTTTTGAAATCTCAGTCTCTGATTAAAGTTTTGGAAACTGTGCAGAATAATTTTGTTCAGAAGCTTATGCTCTCTACCATCAGGAATATCACAACTTCTTCTTCATACAGAATTCGAGTGGCTAACGATTAAGGCAAGAGCAGACTGCACTTAGTTAAAGTATATTTTAACAATTGCTGCTATGTATTGAGTGTTGTGCTGTGCGGTGCTATATGGAATTTGGTGATAACCAACTCTGGAAAACAGTGTGTTGAGATGTTTTAGACTATTTATATAGAGATCCCAGAGATCGCTTTCTGAAATCTGTTCACACAAGCAAGCAGGTACACCCTGGCAGAAACAGTGCAGTTTCTTTTGAGTTTCAATAATAACTTTGTCACATTCAGAGTGGCCTTCTATGCACTGGCTGAAAAAAGAAGAAAGAAGGAGGGAAAGGGAAAAGAAAAAGAATCAGGAAAAAGAAGTTAGCTAAAATATCTATAAATTGCTGTGATGATTCGGAGGTTTAATTTGCAACCATACATCCAAAATATGAGCCAACATCCATGTATGATCCATGTTTTTGTGGTAATATTGCTCTGCGTTCCTCATGACCTTTGGCGAGAATAATAAGCTCATATTGAATTGAACTGAGTGCTTCGCTTTGGCTGGAATGTGTCCTTGAAAGCTGATAATGATTCTTGTTTCCCTACTTGAGCCGCCAGAAGAAGAGAAAGCGCTTGCAGTTACTGCCTCATCTGCAGAGTTCTGCTGCTCAGAACGGTTGCAGTTGGGTTTGTCAGTGGTGTGGCATTGGGTACCTGGTGTAGGATTAAAATCAGATTTCTCAAGGCTTCTTCCAACTTTTTTGTTTTTCCTGGCCCTACTCTGGGACTTAACCTTCTTGCTCTCACCACCAGAACCTCTTTCTTCCTGTCTTACCAGGAGGTTGTGAGGGCTGCTGAAGATGTCAAATAGTCTGGATGCTGAAGAGAAACCTCCAGCCCCTCCACTGAGAATGAACAGCAACAACCGCGATTCTTCAGCAGTGAACCACGGCTCCAAACCTCTCCCCATGGCTCCAGAAGAGAAGAACAAGAAAGCTCGGCTCCGTTCCATCTTTCCAGGAGGGGACAAAAGTAATGTATCAGCAATGCAAAGGGCTTCCAGCCCTCTCCTATTCTGTTGGTTTCATGTCTGCTTTTCTTGATTGTTCAGCTACATTGCTTCTTAATAAAAAGGGCAATTAAAATTGCCAGAGACTTATGGGTCTCTAATGCCATTGTTTGGAAAGAGGTGCTGTTTAATTTTTGCTGGAATTGTTTGGTGCATGCAAATTTAGAGTTAGAAGAAGGGGTCTGGGTTTCTTGGAACTGAGCACATAAGGAGCTGATGGCTCATAGTAACTATCTTTGCAGTGAAATCCTTCTTGCCATCAGAAAATAGGGTGTTGGCTATGGTGGGATATAGGAAAGCCCAGGCTAGATCACAGAATTGTAGATTTGGAAGAAACCAAGGGGTCACCTAGCTCAACCTGCTGCAATGCAAGGCGAGGGTTTTCTCAGTTGTTGTATTCAGCTATTGGAATCTGCTCTTCTCTGAAGTGCAACAGGCTTTTAGTAATATCTTGGCTATGCTTTTCCTCTGTGGTTTGTTGTATTGTACTGATGTTTTGAGTTACTGTTGTTTTAATTAATTTATTGGTTTAATTATTATTTATACCCACCTTTCCTCCATGGAGCTCAAGGAGGCCCTCATGGCTTCTCCCCTACCTTCTTCACCCCCACAACAACCCTGTGGGACAGGCATGTTGGTCTTTTTATGCTTGCAATGTTTGCTCTTTAGGGGAAGTGCCTCTACTGCAGCGGTTCTCAACCTGTGGGTCCCCAGATGTTGTTGGACTACAACTCCCATCATCCCTGGGCTCTAGCCTTGCTAGCTAGGCGTGATGGGAGTTGTAGTCAGTGGCGTAGCGTGGGTTATCAGCACCCGGGGCAAGGCAAGTAATTTGCGCCCCCTAACCCATGGATTTGCGCCCCCTAACCCGTGGATTTCCCTAACCCCCAGATGTTGCGCCCGGTGCGGCCGGGCCCCCTGCACCCCCCACGCTACGCCACTGGTTGTAGTTCAACAACATCTGGGACCCACAGGTTGAGAAAGGCTGCTTTCCTATTGTCTGGAATCTTTTTAGCTGGAAATTCTGGCATTTGAACATGGAACCTTCTGTATGCAAAGTATATGTTTTTCTACTGAGTCTTTCTTCATGAGTTTGGCTCCCTCTACAGTCTCCCCTCATAAGTTTGGCTCCCTCTCCATAGTTTGATGAAGGAAGGACACTTGCAGGATGAGGCCTCTATTCCGTTCACAGGCCTACAGTTCTTAGATTTCCTGAGGAAGCTGGGTTGATTGTTAAACCATTTTGGGAATTGTAGCTCTGTAAGTGGTCTTCTAATGACCCTCAGCAGTTTAACAAACTACAGTTCTCAGGATTCTTTGGGGAAGCAATGGCTGTTGAATGTGGGGTGATACTGCTTTAAAGTGTAGTGCAGAGGGAGCCTCAATTGAGAAGAGGTGTGTGCCGGTTTCCCTTACTGAAGCATGAGCACTTAATTGATATTTAAAGGGAAGCAGTGGCCAGTTCCCTTTCCTAGTATGCCCCGCGGATGACCTTAAGGTCCCCAAATGACAACATTTTGGAGGTCCCAGGTTGCAAAGTGGTTAGATTGGTCTCAACAAGGGCCAGGGCCTTTTCAGTACTGGCCCGGACTTGGTAGAACGCTCTGTCACAAGAGACTAGTGCCCTGCAGGACTTGACATCTTTCTGCAGGGCCTGCAAGACAGGGCTGTTCTGCCTGGCCTTTGGTTTGGACTCAGTCTGACCCTTATGTTTCCCTCCCCTTATGGTCTTGATTTATCGGCTACTTTTAAAATGAGGCTGCATTTTAAATTGCATTTTAACCTGTATTTTAAATTGTCCCCCCCCCCCCATTATGTTTTTACTGTGATTTTATTTTTTATTTTATTGGTGTTAGCCGCACTGAGCCCGGGGAGGGCGGGGTATAAATAAAATTTATTATTGTTATTATTGTTATTATATTTTGTAACAACATTTCATCACCCATTTATATAGATTTGACTCTTCTTTTAAACTTTACTCGATGACCCTTTAAACCTACCGTATTTTTCGCTCCATAAGACGCACTTTTTCCCTCATAAAAAGTAAGGGGAAATGTGTGTGCGTCTTATGGAGCAAATGCAGGCGGGAGGCTCTGCTCAGCGCTCCCTTTAAAGAGCTGTGTGGAGTGTGTGTGTGGCTTTTGGGGGCTTTTCCCCAAGGAGGGAGAAGGGCAGCCCGTCACAGATGGGCTGCCCTTCTCCCTCCTCAGGAAAAACCCCCAAGAGCCGCACACACGCTCCGCGTGGCTCTTTAAAAGGAGCATGGCTCTTGGGGGCTTTTCTGGGAGTGGGGGAAGGGACTGACAGGCTGCCCTCTGTCCCTTCCCACACCTCCCAGAAAAGCCAGCAAGAGCCGCTGCCAGGCTCTGCTCAGCGCTCCCTTTAAAAAGCCGCGTGGAGCGTGTGTGCGGCTCTTGGGGGCTTTTCCGCGAGGTGGGAGAAGGGACTGATGAGCTGCCCACTGTCCCTTCCCACACCTCCCAGAAAAGCCAGCAAGAGCCGCTGCCAGGCTCTGCTCAGCGCTCCCTTGTAAGGGCTCCCATTTGTCCCTCATCCCGCTTTGCTGGGAAGCCAGCAGAAGAGGCGCTGCGCAGCTATCGCTCTTCCCCTGCTGGCTTCAGCGAGAGCTGCACAGCTTGCTCTGATGGCTTCTCAGCGAAGCGGGAGGAGGGACGGAAAGGTTTAAAGCAAAAAAAGTGAGAGCCGCTTATATGCTCTGCGCAGAATATTTTTTTTCTTGCTTTCCCCATCGCTTATGGAGCGAAAAATACGGTACTTTCTGCCACAGTGGTGAGAGTGTAATGAGAGGCCAAGACCGTTTTCTTATCTGCTGTTCAGAGTGATGCAAACTGAAAAGATAGGACAACTTGTTGCAGGCCATCTCTTAGCTGAAAATTAAAGTGTGAACACATTATAGATCTTAAAAAGGGCTAGGAGACTGGAGAGAAGCGTGGGGCCTGGAAGGAGTTGCTCTCGCATGCTGAGATGGTATATTGTTGCTGGCTCTAACAACTGCTGCAGGAAAACCATTTATCAATTAATATAAGTGTGAAGGTTGGAATCCTGGGCAGAAATTGTAGCCAGATAATTGTTTAGTAAGGGTTTAGCAATTAAATTAATAAGGATGAATGTAACGTTTGGGATTAGTTCATGCACAGTGTTTTTGATTACATGTGAGCATTCCAGATTGCTCCTGGAGACATTTGTATCTGCCGTACACGGATTCAAACTGTCAGGCCATTTATTCTTGGATATTGTCTGTTCTGATTGGCAGCAACACGCCAGGAACTTAGGTGGGTGGTATCACCCTCCCAGGTGAGAAGAGGGGTGACCTGGATGTCTCTGTGTATAAATAACTATCATACTTTGAAAAGCTGGTATCCTTGGATAAAACTCAGTTTTGTTGAGTTAATTCAACTAAGTAGTTTCCATTGGATTTTGAATAAATGTGCAATTAATTGTTACTGTTTTGAATGTTACTGGGTTATTATCTTCTTTAATGGGTTGTGCAAACTGCTATTATGAATATTGCTTTTTATAAGGTAGGGCTGGGGTCACTGGGGATGAGTTTATGGAACCAAAGTGAGGGGCTGAAAAGGTTTGGGAACTACTCATGAAGCATAACTAAGTCTGGATCTAGCCCTGAGGAAGCTGCCTTAAACAGAGTCCACTTAGCTCGGTCTTGTTGACAATGGCTATTGGTTGCAGCTCTTCAGATTTTCACAGGAATCTATTCCAACCCTACCTGGAGTTGTTAGGGATTGAATCTGGTACCTTTTGCACATGAATCCTTGGGTTCTGCCACTGAGTTGTTTCCCATCGTCCAGCAGGTTTTTTTAAATGAATATCACAACAGTTAAGGAGAAAGAGCCGTAGCTCAGCTGTAGAGCTGCTTTATATGAAAAAGATCAATCCTTGGTATTTCCAGGTAAGGCTGGGAAGGATTCCTGTCTGAAATGTTGGAGACTAGCTGCCATTCAGCATTAGCAGCTCAGGATTAGGTGGACCAATGGTCTGATTCTGTACAGGCAACTCCCCATTTACATACATTCATACGCACATCACTCCGAACCTGGCAGTGACCCAAAAATGTCACAAAAAGGGGTGGAATGGGGTGGGGGTGGGGTGGAACAGGGTGTTTACAGGCTTTCTCAATGATGTTTCAAATATATGTGATTTCACTTAAATGCACAGTGCCTTCAAAGGTAACCACTGCATAAATTGGGAGTTGTCTGCATAAGGCATGAGTGGTATCCAACTAAGTTCTACTTAGAATAGACCCATTGAAATTAATGGACCTAAGTTAGCCATGTTGGTTAATTTCATGGTTCTCTTCTGAGCAAGACTATCATTGGATACATTTCCATGCCTTTGTGTTTACTTTCTTTCTACCTGAAGGAATTAGATGCTGCAAGGCTGCCTAGGGAGGGCTTATGAGGAGTGGGTACATCTCTACTTCTTTAAAGGTGGTGGGTTCCACCCTGTTGTATAAAGGTATATTAACCACTCTCTGCATCACCCTGATTGCATGAGGGCTTTGTCTGAAGTCCTTAACAATTGTGCCTCAGTGAAGTCTACATTTCATTCACTCTTTTATGCAACAAAAAGGCTGCAAAGGAATTAAAGAGATGTCTATCAATACAAGCTTTAGTCAACTGCTCAACTAAGCTATTGGTTAAATTTGCTTATTGGCAAAACCGATATTTCTTTGTATCATATTGCCTAACAACTTGATCCACTAAATGCAGAGATGGGGAACCTATGCACACCCCCACACACCAGTGTTGTTGGACTCCAGTTCCCACCAGCCACTGTGAAACAGGAAGGTGGTGGAAGGTGAAGTTCAATGACACTTGGAAGGTCATGGGTTTTCTAGTCCTGAACTGATGCACAGGACTATTTCCAGTTTGTCATGGATTGGCTGGACACGGAGGCACCAGGGGGGGAAGCCGACAGGGAAACCCTCAAGGATAGAAAGCTCAGAGCCCAGAGGTTGGTGGTGGGATGATGATGAAAAAGGGTCAGAGGGAGAAGTTTGAGAGGTGTTGGAAGTTGAAGAGGTAACAGGGTTTAGAGAGCAGGAAGAGCCTGTGGCAGAGAGAAGTCCAGACTCAGAAGCAAAGGTGGAAGCAGGAGCAGAGGGAGGCCAAGAGCCAGGGATGAGTTAGGCTGGTGAAGAAGCCAGGGTGTCTCCCCCTTCTTGTCTCCCAGGACCAGAGGAGGTATGAAGCAGGAAGAGCAGAGAGAGGTGCACAGGTGCTTTGGAAGGACCTGGGGGAGGAGATTTAGGCAGTTGTGGAAAAGGTGGGGACCTTCAGCCTCCACAACTGCCTCATAGGGGCAAGTTTTACCAAGAAGAATTGCTGTGCTCATTAGACCTGGCACTCTTGAGCTGACCTTGTTTCTTCTAACAAAGAGTTATCTTTGCTTACTTCGTGTGATATATTCCTGACAATCGTCCCTGACAACCCCATGGAGGCTGTTCATACCTTTTGGGTTTAAATGATACATTATCAAGTAATGCACATGCCGTTAGCTTACAGGAGCAGTGTTCTGTAAAGTTGCATTTTTGTGGACATTTACCAAAGCAAGCCCCCTAGGACTTAATTATGAACAAACATGAATAGAATTGCACTGTTATGGTGCTGTTTCATTATCCAGCCTGGATTTTGCAGTCAAGGGTCCTTCTGGATTAAATTCTATCCTCCTACTTTCCATATCTTGCTTTGAATAAGCCTGACTGTAAAATGCATAAAAAATAATTATGCAGGAAAATAAGTGCTTGTTAACATTTTACTTCTAGCCAATAAGAAGAAGGAGAAAGAACGTCCTGAAATCTCTCTCCCTTCAGACTTCGAGCACACGATCCATGTGGGGTTTGATGCAGTCACTGGGGAATTCACAGTAAGTCATCTTTTTGTCCTCTGTTTGCTTCATTGCAAACTTCCTTGGCTAAATTGGCTTTCTTTGCAGCCATTTGTTCTGTGCAGACCTCACTTGCGTGCAGAGTGAACATGTGTACGGGAGGTGGTGGAATCACACCTGCCAACCTTGCAAGGGTTGCTGATCACACTCACAGAGCTCACACACATCTTACTTTGGATGCAAATGAGCTCTAGTGATGGGAAACCTACAACCCTCCAAATGTTGCTGGGCTTCAACTCCCATGATCCATGACCATTGGTTATGCTTTGTTGGGCCTGTTGAGAATTGGGAGCCCCAGCAGCATCCAGAGGGCCACAGGTTCCCCACCCCTGCTCTATGCTGACATTATGCTAGATGCAGACAGAAATTGGGGGGCTGCCAAGCACGATCCCCCTCCCCTCCTGTGCACATTTGCTGTACACGCAAGTAATGTCTGCTTAGGCTATCCCCTTGCCCACACAGGAGGAAGGTAGCTAGATTTCCTTGAGTGACACTTGTGTACTTTTGAGTATTCTACTGGAAACAATTGTTGCTTAATTCTCCCCACTCCATGGGTTGCTTGTTATAGACTGCAAACTATGGAAACTCTGGGGAAAGAGCTGAAGATGCTCTATGGATATATTCTGTAGGATAGTTTTATTTATTTAGAAGATTTATAAACCAGTTGATCGAGGAGCTCTCCAAGTGGGCTATAAATGCAGTTATGCAAATAAAACACAGATAAAACCCAGAAACCAATTTTCACAACACATATAGGTAACTAAGTTATATAACTGGGTTGGCTTGTAGAAACAAAGCTTTTCAGCAGGTGTCCCTAATGAGGGCACCAGCCCAATGTCAGTGGGCAAGGAGTTCCATAGCACTTTAGGAATAAATAACTACTCTTTTAAGCACAGACCTGTGATCTCAACAGACAGCCTCTAGGTTTTATCCAACTCTATAAGAGCTGGTATAAGAAACCACATATTTCATGCAGACTAGCACCCTGGTTAACATTTTGCCACCTAACTGTGGCATATGACATAGATTGCCAATTTAAAAATGCTGGCCAAACATGGTGCAGGTAGAGAAGAGTTTGTGGTATTTCTGGACATGAGCAGAAAGGCCTATAGACCTCTGTATGGCACTGAGCCAGGCTTACACCTATGCCTGTCCCTTCTATGCTGCACTGCGGCATGTTCTCCCGGTAATTGCTTTCCAGGTGTTCTGATAAACAAGATGTGAGCTTAAAAACTCATATATGGAGCTAGAAGAGGATTTGGTGCCATCACAATCCTCTCCTTATAATGGCTCTCCAGAGTAGGATTATTTCCCCTTTCCCCACGTGCTTCCCTTACCTCTTAAGTATGCCTTCCCTTGCTGTCCGCTAATCAATCATTCTTCCCCACAGAAGGAAAGAATTCTGCTAACACTCAAAATAGCATTGTGGGGTTGTTTAAATCATGGGCTGGGATAGTGGGCTGCAGTTGTACCCATTGATTCTCTGGCTTTTCGCCCTTCGCCTAAAGCACTTGAGAAGGACACGGGAGCCCAGAGATCGTTTAATTGTAGCTGGGATGGAGCTTCACTTCATTCTTGCACATTTCTTGAACATCCCAAGAAAGATACTTGATAAGGATTTAATGACGAGTGCTTGAGGAATTTGATTTCTGTGAATTCCGATGTGAGCTGACTTCATCCTCATCAAAAGGATTGATGTGTAGATTACAACTACTTATCCTTCTGGTTTTGCACTTTTCCAAAATCTGTGACATAGTTTTTCCATCAGAAAGCAAACCAACAAGCAAAACAAAACACGTTACAAAGGTGAATTTTAGCATAAAATTTGTTCAGAGATACATATATTGATGCAAAATACATATTTTGTAATAATATATATTTTATGTTGAATATTTGTGTCTTTTTTTAAAAAAAATCACAGATTAATGAATAAGCAGGGCGGAGATGGGTTATGAATAAACATGTGTGAAATTGATATGGAACAGAAATAGATTGATCCAGCCATCCCTAGATTTAATGCCTGATCTTTGTAGATGACCAACCCCCTCCTCCCATATAATAAATCCCCCCCATATAATTAATCTATCTTTCAAGAGATTTTAATAAACCACACATCAGATGTGTTTCAAGAGTCACTGGATTTGGGAAATACCCATTTTATCCATGTCAAAATCAATCAATTTTAGTGATTGAAAATATTCTTTGTGAGTAGGTATTCTAGAAACATGAGGAGTTGCAATGCTTTCTTCAGCTACTTATCCTCATAACTGAGTGATTATTCTCTTCCTTCATGCATTTATTTTCTTTCTCACTTGACTAGGAGAAATGAAACTATTAGTTTCTGATGCCCTAAAGCAACCTTCCCTAACTTGAGATGTTTTGGACCACAGCTCCCATCAGCCCCGGCCAATATGGCTGTGCTGGTCGGGCCTGATGGGAGATGTAGTCTAAAACCTTGGAAGGCACCAGGTTGGGCAAGGCTGCACTAAGGGATATAGATCTCAGACCCTAACATATAAATCGTAAGTATGATATTGGAGAACGCATTTCCTTGTGGCTTGATTCCATGGTGTTATGGTTAACATTTAGATGAAGAAATCAAGTAGGGTAGATGGATCACATGGAAAGGAACAGAGTCAGCATTGCCAGCCCCCAGGGTGGTCTTCTACTTTTATGGATTGTTCCCCATGTGCTTTTCCATCCCATGATTCTTCAGTCTGAATTTTACCAGAGTGACAGTGTGGGATCCAGCAACAAGAGTAGCTTTCATGATACAGCATTAATGCATTAAATTGTGTCTGTTTTAGTTCCCTGCTCTTTCTTGTAAGATTCCCTGAAATTAAGATTTATTTTAACAGAGAGAGAGAGAGAGAGAGAGAGAGAGAGAGAGAGAGAGAGAGAGGAAGAGGTTGAGGTTTTTGATACAAAATTGTTTATTGAGGGTAGTAGCCCTCAGGAGTCATAGTTGCTGCACCTGACTGTTAACACCAAGTTATGGTAATCATCAAGCTAGTTCATCTTGGTGATCAGTTTGCACAGCAAGGGAACATAAGTATCCTTGGAATCACATGGGAATTTCTGTTTCCTGAAGAACCAGATCTTCTTAGCTCCATAACCACAGCTGGTTCAGTTAATTAGCTATGGGTCTGTGACATCTTGAGCTTTTCCTTATTTCCTTTATATGTTGGTAAGTATATTGTGACAAGGGTTCTGCCGCATCACCAAGCCTCTTAACAAAAGTATTTCCACAGTGTTCACATTTTTTTCTCTATCTCTCAAAAGTTTGGAAGTGTCAGGGGATTGTTCAAAACCTGCACAAATGTTCCTTCTTCATTTTAGAAGATTGCAGTAGCTGCCGTGCCTGATCTGTTGGTTATGTGCCATGCGCAATGTGCAGCGTGCACAGTATTACTCCAACACATAATGCCAGCCAGTGTTCTGGATGGATTCCCTGTTACTCATTGCTGCATCCAAAATCACAGCTGGGGATACCTGCTGCATGGGCTTTGAAGTCTGGCTTTCAGTCATTAGCATCCAATGACATGATGCTGATTGTCACAAATGCATGTCCGAATTCCCATTTTGTTTCGCTTGGAGCCACCACAAGTAGCAGAAATTGGGACACAGAGCACTAAATTCAATGACTGAAAATGATTAGGCAAAAGAAGCATGCTTCTGAGGCCTATAGATAGTTTGGTGGAAAAGTTGGTGCCCTAATAAGGTGGGGAAATTTTGTTTTCCACTATTTTTGAATGAGAATTCTGCAAAGCATGCCTTTTAATAAGACAGATCTGCATTCCCCATCTAGAAGGGAAACTGGCTGCAACTCAAACTCATAAAGGTTCCCATTTCAAAACAAAAGGAAATGATGGATTTAGGTTGCATAAAGTCAAGTGGCATATATATATATATATATATATATATATATATATATATATGTGGCATATATGTATGTTGCCAAGAGTTTTCTCTCTGGCATTATGTTTGGCATAATTTGGTTTGACCCTGTTTGCAGACTCCAAAAACAAAACAAAAAACAAAAATCCAGAATTGGTTGATTTTTCCATCTGCAGCATTTGTGTCCATTCGTACCCTGGCTATTTTTGAAAAACAGTTTTTAATAATTCCTAAAGTCAGATGAGTCCTGAACAACTTTAGGCTGAAATTCTAACCCTGCTTGCCTGTGAGTAAGCCCCACTGAATTCAGTAAGGCTTATTTCTGAGTAGACATGGTTAGGATTGCACTGTCAATGGGATGTAAACCCCACTGGACTTGCTGACCCTTACTTTTAAACAAGCTTGCATGGGATTGCATTGTAAATGTTACATGGAGACCTTTCAGAATTACCAAGGTGGGTTTAAACATGAAAGAATTCTTAGAAGAAGGCTCTATGTACCCGCCACAACTGTTTTAATACTGAATATTTGATCCAGTCACTTGGCAGTATGATTTTTCCAGTGAGTGAGCAAACATGCCACAACCTGGTTAAAATGGGGAATTGCTGCTTCCAAACTTTGGACTTAATTGTGATTTATTTCCTCCTCCCCTTCTGTTTTTCATAGTCTGTCTTCCTGTAGCCTGTCAATGACTACTACTTGGTTTGCTACTTCCCTCGTTTTAGACTGGGTTACCCTCACACACACAACCTTGACCTTCCCTGCCCCATTCTGACCCATTGGATTTCACCTCTTTCCCACCGTCTGAGTTGTCCCACATTCTGTTTTAACTTTCTTTTCTTTCTTTATTTACGTCCATTGCAGCCAGATCTCTATGGCTCACAGATGTGCACAGGGAAGTTTCCAGAGGTGCGTCACAGGCCCAAAAGAAGCTTGCATCCAAGTGCTTCTTTGAGATGTCATAGCACTGCAGCGGCAGGTTCCGTGTGTGTGCAGTAGATTTCGTTGCTTGGCTTATTCCAACTTTTTCATCGTTAACCCCAAACTCCAAAGGCCCATGTCACATCTCATTTTTGCAGAGAACCTCGTAGGAGGAAGGGGGGAAAAACCCCAGTTTTGTTAGAATGTTAGCTGTAAGCTGGGGTGGCAAAATAAAGGGATGCTTTGATGCACTTCAAGTGAGTTACTGCTTCAATGTTAATTGTGCTGCTAAGGGGTGGGGGAGATGGTCGCTCCTTGAATTTAGGAAATTATACTGGATGTTCCAAGACAACTTTCTCGGAAATCAAAATACCTCAATACAAACTTATAAGATTTTGTACTTTGGTGGATGCAGCCACTGCTCCTAATTCCTGCAGTATTATTATTAATAATAATAATAATAATAATAATAATAATAATAATAATAATAGATAACATTACACAGTAGAGGGAAGGAGTGGGGAAAGAGGGTGCATTTTAAGTCCCAGCTACCTTATATAACTTCGCACCACCATTTTGATTCCAAATTGCAGCTCCTCCTTTGAAGTAGGGAAAATGTCCTTGAGTGGGCAGTTAAGGCGTCAGGAGGTAGCTTTGGTCTCGGTAGCGTCTGCTTTTATCGTCTGAGTAGAAAGCATTTATCTTGTTATGCATGAGCTATCCAGTGTAAATTTCCTAAAGCACCCGGTGTTGTCCTCCAGTGTAGAGTAGTGTTTCGTTTTCTGTCCTGAAGCGCCAGGGAAATGAGATAAGCTTTGCCGCCATTGGTCCATGGATCAGCAAGAGTTGAATTAACGATGAGCTTCATGCACCTTTTTTTCCTGTCACAGTCATAACTTTTTGGTTTTTTTTTAAGTTGGATCCAGGTTTTAGCTCTTTGTTTTAATAGAGGATGAGAGAATGATTGCACCTGCTGTAAAGTGTCTAGCTTTTTAAACTCTTGGGCATCAATCAAAGGCTCCAAATGTAATATTACAGGTAGCGTGGGATTCTTGGTAAGGAACTGTGCTGGCAGAATATAAACGCTGATGAAATGCCCTGAATCGTCATCCTTTCCACTTGCTCTTCACAGGGGATTCCGGAGCAGTGGGCTAGGCTGCTGCAGACCTCCAATATAACAAAACTGGAACAGAAGAAGAACCCTCAAGCTGTTCTGGATGTCCTCAAATTCTATGATTCCAAAGAGACAGTAAACAACCAGAAATATATGAGCTTTACATCCGGAGGTAAGGAGCCAATGATGGCGGAGAAGACACCATCAGAACATAAAAAATAAAAAGTTTAAAAATAAAAAAGACTAGATAAGGGAAGAATGACCCACAGGCCTTATATGGATATAAATCTCAGCTATGCTATTTTTCTTGTGTGAGACTCAGGCTCATGTGCTTCCTCCTTCCCATGCCTCTTGGACTTTCCATTCAGTTTCCCATTAACCTCATTAGTGTTGTGCCTGAATTGTAAACCATGGTTAAACTTCAGTATGGTTTATTAAAACAAGCTAGCTTCATAAACTACAGTTTGTTTTCGGTTTGTTTCAGTAAACCATAGTTAGTTAAGACAAACCACAGTCCAAATTCACTTAGAAGGTCTCTTCAGATCAGTTTGGGAAGGTTGGTGTGGCACACACAGGACAAGGACATAGGAGGGGGATAGTGTGTATGCCCTCGTGGTAGGTGAAGAGTGCCTCAGGGAAAGCATGGAAAGAGGGAGCACAATGAAACTGTACTTGAGATGACCATTGGTGATGGGGGGGAGGGACTCAGAGACACACAACAGGACGAAACAGGAGAGAAATGGGGAGAAGAGCTGGAGGGGGGGGAGCAAAGTGGGCTGCAAAAAGGGAGCAAGGTGTTAACAGCTTTGAGGGGCAGTGAACCAAGAGGGAAGACAGTGTAGAAAGACCGTACAGCACAGCACAGCACATGGCTCCACCTGGTTGCCTTGAGGGACTTTGGCCCAGGGAGCTGAGTGCGCCACTAGAGAAGTCTTAATACAGTTTTGAAGCCTAACTCCAAGACAGAACCCTAGGGTGTATCCCAGGGATCACCAGTGTAGCACTTGTAGGTGCAGTGGTGCCTTTGAGGTCTTCTTTCGCTGCCCACAAAGCCTCTGAGCACACATACTGTCCCCTTGGTCCTGAGAAGGTGATAATGGTTGCATTTTTCTCCTCCAGAAAGTACATAGAGCTGAAGCAGGAAGTTGGAAGCATGACACTCTTTTGCACTTCCTTTTTCAGCTCTCTGTGCTTTTCAAGGCTAGAATTTATTCTACAGGCAATTGCTTTCCCCCGGATCCTTCGGAAAAGTGAAGCCTGTGTTCTGCCTGCTTTTTCATGATCTGGGAGAGGGAAGTGACATGGAATGGTGATGTCCTTAGGTCTGAAAAGATTGATGACTCCTGCTGTACATCCTTCTTCTTACTTCCTTTTGGAAGAACCCCACTGAGGCTCACTGCTATGCCTAACCTCTAAGAACACTTAATAATAATTTTGGGGGGGGGGGTATAATTATATTGAGGCTTTTTCATAATACAACACAATAAAAAACAAACTAATCTAAATGAAAATAAAAACAGAAAGAGAAAGAGAAAATGCGAAGCCCTCCCTCAAACATAGCTCTTAACCCTTGCTCCACGCAGAAAGGGGTGGGCCCACCCAGCTCTCACCTGAGAGCTTCCCTTTCTTCTCCCAGCCTTCCACCCTGGGAAATCTTCCCTTCCTAGCCTTTCACACAGGATCTTTAACCAACCATCAGTCATCTTCATGTGTATACCATCCCCTCATTGACCCAGAGTAGACAACACATGCACACACAAAACAGAAGCAAGAGGGGGGGGAAAAGGGGTGGTTATGCAGAAGAGATCTCAACAGGCTTTTGATTTCCTTTTCCTTTTTAAAACTAAACAGCAGCATGGGAGGTCGTGATTGGAAGCAAATGAGTAGTATAGGGGAGGGTTTGACCCTGTCCAACATTGCCACACATGTGTCATCTCCTAACTGCCCTGTAGCCATTTAGGATCAATGAAGCTATTGAGAACTTTTGTTGTTGCACGTTTCAGATAAAAGTGCCCATGGATATATCGCAGCCCATCCTTCGGTGAGTATAAGAACCTGCTGTTGAATGTGAACTAATTCCATTTGGGGGGGGAATAGTGTCTCTGCTGAGATTTTTGGCTTGATGTGATTTGCAGCTGGCTCTGAATACCAGTTTCTGGGAATCAAAAATATTAGGGGAGTGCCGTTGTGCTCATGTCCCACTTACAGGTTTTCCATAGAGGCTTCTGGCTGGCCACTGCAAGAACAGGATGTTGGAATAGATGGTCCCCATTTGAACTGATCCAGCAGTCAGGCTTTTCTTATGTCTTTTTGCTTATAGGAATGCTTGAAATAGCAGTGTGTATTTAATGAAAATTGAATCACAGCAAAACCCCCAAAAGTACAATTAAAGCAATCCCTATCAATTCCTGAGTTCTCAGTATGAATGTCTTATTTTCCATTCTGAATAGTTGAAGTAGGACTTTCCTTTCCTCTTCTTATTCTTTTTAATGCTGAGATACGTAATATTATGGACTCAATTACACAACAGAGGCCATGCAATGGGCAGTCGAGAAATAGTATGGAATTGCTGGCAGAAGAGTAGAGACCCTTTTCGGATTATCTGAGAAAACAGTATAGCCAAATGAAATTGTAGGCAGGACTTGAAATATAAGCAAAGGAATGAGAATGATAAAGGAATGTAATGTACAATATATCTTTTAGAAAAAAAGTATTGCATTTAAAGCAGTAAATAAAAGATTTAAACAGAAACATCATGGAAGTAAGGATGGGAAGTCAAGATGCTAAGGAATATTGTATTGAAACTGAATTAAATTTATTAAATTGTATGAAAATCAATAAAAGACGATTTAAAAAGAGAGAAATAGTGTTCATTGCATGGTCTCTATGAGAACAAGTGGCTGGCCAAAATGACTTCCCTGTAATGAATTCTACAAGCATCTCATGAAATGAGAATTCCTTTTTCCCTTTGCCATTGTTTTGCTTTTTTAAAATAAGTATGCCATCTTTGACTGTAAAGGGAAAATGACAGTGATGAAGCCATAAAGAACTCAAATGGCTTCTTGAGCAGGCCTGTTTTTGCAGATGTGGCTCTACCAGGAGAATTTTAAAGCTCTGTCAGAATGCTCTAAATGAGATCATGGGCAGGCAGAAGTGGCTTCCCAGGTGGCGTGGAGTCACTGGGTAGCTTCCCGGCAGGTGAGTTGTTGTTGCTTACCAAGAGGGAGAGAGGCGAGGTGGTGGTGAAGTTGGTGTGGTACAAAGACACCAATGGAGCCAATACAGCACTCCTGGTACGTAATAACAACCCACTTGGGAAACTAAGCGTTGCAGTTCTTCCCCACCCAGCAAGCCACTTCTGCTCATGGGACAAATACATTCCCAAAAAGTCAGATCACTGCAAACTCCCTTTTGGTGTAGCCATGTTTTTTTCCTGCTCCACACCTAATGTCATGTGTGATTTCAGGTATAGGGCAGGTAGGCCTCACAGGCCAAGTGGGTTACCTGGTGGACCTAATTAGGCCTGCAGACCATAGACCCCCGGCCCTTGTCCTACAGCCAGACCTCCTCATGTTCTGATAGTAATCCCGTAAACAGCTGAAGCCTCATTTTATGAATACATCTTTTGCACATACAGAGCACAAAGACTGCATCAGAACCTCCACTGGCTCCCCCAGTTTCCGAAGAGGAGGATGAGGAAGAAGATGATGATGATGATGACAATGAGCCACCACCTGTTATTGCCCCACGACCAGAGCATACAAAATCAGTGAGCTGCTAACAGTTTTAGTTTGAATTGTTGTCTGTATGGTAGGACCATACGTCTGCGTATTTGCCCTTGTTCAGCAGGAATGCATAGGGTTGGGGATCGCGAAGGGGCACAGAATCTGATGGTGATGCAGAATGCGAGCTTTTGGGAATCTCTGCTTTCCATGAATGTCTAGCCCTTATGGCTGCAGAGACACACAAAGTGTGGTCTGGTGAAATTTTGTTAGCCGGGTAGCCCGAAACAGCTTTTTTTAAACAATCCCCAGAGAAGTCTCTCTGTGCAAATTTCCAGATTTAACCCCTCTTGGCACAGAAATTAGATTGCCTCTGTGCTAGCTTTTTGTCTGGTTTTGCTCAGAGCACACACTGCCTATGGCAAAGCCAGTAGCTATTACGAGCCATGGAGGAAAATTCATTTTGAAGGAACAACTTTGAGTTTAGTACCCAGTCTTAGGATTTTCATTTGTAGGAAACTATGGCAGTCAGGTAGCTCTGCTCTGAGATTTATCACTTAATCCCAAGCTTTTCTGCATTGTGTGAAAAGGCATAGCAGAGCTCTTGGTTCAGGGTGTAATGTGTAAATTGAACAGTGTAATGGAAGTCTTGAAATCCATTATCTGCCTGTCAGGAGCTTAAATTAAACCTTTAGAGAGAAAGCAATATAATATTTGTGAAAGCACAGGAGACAATTAAAGTGTTTCCTTGTATGTAGCTCATTGGCAATTCATTGTTGTTCAATTTCCCCAAGTTCACAATGAAATTAAGGTATTTCCTGCCATTGTTTCTTTCAGATTTACACACGTTCTGTCATTGAACCTGTTGCGGCTCCAGCCCCAGTGAAGGAACCTACAACCCCTCAGCCTGAGAATTCCAACTCAAACACCTTGTATAGAAATACAGATCGGCAGCGGAAAAAATCCAAGATGACTGATGAGGAGATCCTAGAGAAATTAAGTGAGTGTTTCGCCCTTGCTTGCACACTATTGATACTTGACCACAAATTTATCAAGGAGAAATCTATCAATGGATACCTAGCCATAATAACCAAGTGGACCCACCATGCAGTCTACCTCAAAGTACCAGCTAGTGGGAGGACATATATCTAGAGAGAGGACTATTGATATCATGACCTCCTTGCTATTCTCCCAAAGATATCTAGGTGGCTGCTGTCTAAGACAGGATGCTTGATTGGGTGGTTTTTGGGTCAAATCAAGCACAGTTGTTCTGTTCTTCTCATCCACCAGACTAGATAATCTGAATGAGTCTCCCAGGTTTCTGATTCCAAATGCTAATGGCCACTCTCATTGAAGCCAAGAGTTGCAAGCAAGCTATTTTTACATGAGATCTCTCATGAGACGACAACTCTTATGGATGAGCATTATTAATGAGGCACAGCAACAATTGCCTGCCTGCCCCACATCTCCAAGCCTTTCCTTCCTTGATTGATTTTTGGTTGTTTCATGATTGTCTGCTTTTTTCCTCTCCTCCTTAAGAATGTAATGTATGCCTGATTAAGGTGTCTGAGTAGTTGCCTTCCAGCCAACTTTGAGCTGCAGATTGAAAATCCAATGGAATTTCAAACAGTCTTCTGAAACATGATGTATTGCATTTGTCTGTACGACTGAGAGCTAATTAGGAAAATAATTAAGAATTAATTAACAAAGCTTTATGTTTGGAACCCAGGTGGTGCATCCCACCCCCCTAATTTTCTTCCTTCTTTAATATCTTCAGGACTGACCTCCATCCACCTTCAGAAAGATGCCACACAGCTTTGTTTGATCTCTAAATGAGATTGACTCTTCTTTATTTCTTAGGAAAAAATAAATAGATACCAGTAGCACATACAGTGGTACCTCGAGTTACAAACGCCTCAGGTTACAAATGCTTCAGGTTACAAACTCCGCTAACCTGGAAGAGTTACCTCGAGTTGAGAACTTTGCTCCAGGATGAGAACGAAAATTGTGTGCCAAGCAGCGCAACGGCAGCAAGAGGCCCCACTAGCGAAAGAGCGTCTCTAGTTAAGAACAGTTTCAGGTTAAGAATGGACCTCTGGAACGAATTAAGTTCATAACTACAGGTACCACTGTATAAGGCTTTATTCTACCTTGCCATGCAGCGTATTGTACCAATACCCTCTGGCTCTCCAAAGGGGATCTGAGCATTGAAGCAGTGGACTCCTGAAGGCACAAGCTCAAGAGGCCTCTGCTTACCCACAACTCCTGGGAACACAGGAATCTTATGTGAAGTAAAACTATTATCCCATCTAGCTCAGTATTGCTTACACTAACTGGCAGCAGCTTGGGCAGGAGTATTTTCTAGCCCTACCTGGAGATGCTGCCAAGGGTTAAACCTGGGACCTCATGGGTGCAAAGCGGCTGCTCTGCCACTGAGCTATGGTCCTTGTTGGGAAAAAGTAGGGTGCTAGAAGCTGTCCTTGTAGTCTTGCCCTTTGGGCTGTTGCACAGAACCAGAAGAGGACAGGTGTGTGCAAAGTCTATTCACTACTGAACTGGCACATTAGTTGGGATGGGTGATATCAATAATAGCATGAAAGGATGGGTGGAAGGGGGAAATAGCGCTACCCAACTTTGTTACCCCCACCTGTATGAAGCTTTAGAGCTTACCAGTTATAATTATTAGCTGCCTGGCCTTTCCCCCTTGTGAATGCAACAGAATATTCTGCTTGTTACATGCCCAACTCTAGTAACGAATCACAGAGTATTTGGGTTTTGCATATTCTCTGTATCAGAGTATTGCATATTCTCTGCGGGAGTTTGGATCTCAGCATCTTTCTTCTCCCTTCACACTGAATTTTCCTTCAGCATAGCCCGTCATGTTGTAACTCCCATGGTTCCTTAACTTGCCACCTGCTGTCCTTCCCTGTCTACTGCAATATTCAGGCAGTTTTTTATTTCTACTTTTGTTTTTGTTTTTTAAATGATATTTATTAGAAGTTTCAAAAATTACAGAGAAAGAAAAAAGAAGAAAGCAACAACAACAAAAGAAAATTTTCAAAGCATATATAACAATTTATTTCTACTTTTGAAAGCACCTAAATATCATGGCCAAGGTCATTTTCAGTGTTATGACATATGTCTTCACCTGTCAATGGCTCGTTTTTAAGTGGTTTTAAAAGCAATGCTTGGTACATTTTTGCATCTATCCATTTTCTTCCCTTGCAGTTTTAGAATGCAAAGAAGATGCAGTGCTATTAGGTCTAGCAAAGATTATTTGTATTTTGAATCACCCCCATTATAGAAAGCTGACCCCTGTATCCTGCTTTGGGAGGGGGAATATATGCACCTTTTGTCTGTCTTGCTAGAAATCATATGTTCTCACATTTTTGCTCTTATTTTGTTCTTCTCACAGAATTTCATAGAAGTGTAGAGTTGGAAGGGACCCCGAGGGTCAACTTGTCCAGCCCCCAGAAGCGCAGTTTGCATGAAGACACCAAACCCAAGTTGATTCATCTGATTCAACAGTTGAAAAAGGGTTCAGAATCTCTCATTATCTTCCTGATCTGAAGGGTTTCCCTTTTCCAGTTCCGTTGCTTGGAGATTACCTAACTTCTTTTCTCCTTGTACACAGATAGGCTCCTCTCCCCCCTTGAAATTAAAGTGGTCATAGATAATCTTCTTTCAGATTCTGCTAACTCCTTTTGAAAAATACTTCTATACTACACTTTCACAATCTGGTGCCCTCTGAACTTTTTAAACATACAACTCTGACCAGCCCCAGTCAGTTAAAAATACAGGGAACCTTAGGCCCTCCTATGGAAATGTCTGGTGAATTTTGCCCACCCACCCACCCCAGTGTCTCTCCCACAGGACTAAACACAACCTCAGCTGAAAATATAAGCTCACTTCACATGATATTATCCTTTTCTTTTTCTTCGCTCTCACTTAAAATGTATTATCTTCCAGTGATGATGACCTTCCTTTGTTTTTTTTCAGGAAGCATTGTAAGTGTTGGAGACCCGAAAAAGAAATATACAAGGTTTGAAAAAATTGGCCAGGGGTAAGTATTGCCAAGGCACAGGGGCTCAGTTTTGATTATAGTATTTCTGCCCATTTATTCATGTATGTTTGGTTATACAAGTTATCACTGGCATATTTTCCATAAGGCAGGGACTACAATTTGGTTGCCTCGTCTTCACACCTGGAGCTACCAATGTGAGCAACCATCAGTAATTCCCTGGTTCAGATCTCACCTCAACATCTTTGAGTATTCCACAGTATGGGAAAGATAAAATATTGCTGTTGTGTGCATCATGACAAATATATTTTATTGCAGAATAAAATTTTATTTATATGTGTTATTTTATCACACAGAAACTGGACTTGTTTGCAAATAACACTAACCCAAGGTTTGTTTAAGCCAAGGCTTGTTCAACAAACCACAAGTTAATACAAGTTAGCCCCCAGACAATCAAAGAAGGGGTGGCTTCTTTCTTCAAAATTAGGTCCCCTGCCCCCAGCCGTTCATTAAGTTTGGTGAGCATTTATAGTTTGAGCATTTGTGATGGGGTACAAGCAAACCATGGTTAAGGAAGGGTGCTGTTTTTTAATGTAATTCCATGCTATAGTTGAAAGAAATCAAGGTTCATAAGTCAACATCAAACCATAGTTTCAGATTGTGGTTTGTTGACAGTAAACAACCCATATTGGGCCTCTGGGCAGGGTTCACATGTAATGCTAACTCATGGCTTGACAAACCATAGTTTAATAAATCAGCATTTAGCATTGTGTGAGAACCAAACTGTAGTTTCATATTCAATCTCAAAATACTTCTGACACCTGCCAGACCTATTTCTGTAGCCTGAAGAATGACATCTGGATATAAGCAGGTAGAAGGTTATCTAAATAAAATGCTCAAATCAAAATCCTCTGCACTTGAACTTTGGTTCTGCACTGACAACCATGAGTAAACAGGTTTTTTAAAAAATGTAAACAAATTGGATTAAACTTCCCTATTAGTCACAGAAAACACATTAGCATTAACATTGAAATGATGAATGGCATATCCAATGGAAACACTGCATTAAACCGAGGGATCCAGGCTGTGGGAGAAAAAAGTGAAATGCTCTTAAAATAATTTTGCTTGCTAATTAATATCCACAGTTCCAAACAACATTCTGGCATTGTAGAAAGACTGTTCAGTGCATGTCAGTGTTAAACATCTAATAACTCACCAGCTACTTAATTGACAGAATCTTTTCTAAAACTGGGCAACACACTTTGTAGCAGTGACCAGCAGGCATAAGTATGTGCTCATTTTTATTCATGTTCTTCCTGTTTGGCACCTCCACATATCTTGACGACACATTCTATTTTCTTGTAGAGCTTCAGGTACAGTTTATACAGCGATAGACGTTGCCACAGGGCAGGAGGTATGTGCAATGTTGGTGTCTGTTTCTTCTCTGCTTTTAAAATTCTGCCCAGTTTTCTCATACCGCTTGTAATACACTTGTACACACTTTTGGGTTATTGCCTGCCTCTGATGCAGAACTGCATCACTTGTAAGTAAGAATGGGGGAGAAATTGGGTTCAGATCACATTTAAAGGCAAACTTACCTAATTCACACTTTCTGAAACAGTATATGAACTGAAGTGTAGGCACCCTTTGAAATATTCACAGTCTGAATTTTGCAATGCTGAGCAATGTGAACTACAGGCAAGCAATGTGTACAAAAATGCATATATTAGTGGAAAATAACGTACATAAATGTGTTGTGTTAGGAAAAACTGCTTCCCAAAACCTGTGTATGGGGGTAATGCAGCGGAGGTGGTATGGCTCTGAATACCACTTTTTGGGATCATGAGTATGGAGACCACAGCTGTTCTTGGGTCCTACCTGCAGGCATCCCATAGGCACCTGGTTGGCACCTGGTTAGCAACTGTGAAAACACGATGCTGGATGAGTTGGGCCTTTACCCTGATCCAGCTGGGACTTATCACCTGTTCTTAAGCTTGATGGGTCTTATGGATTATGGTGGCTGTGGCAGAAGACATAATGGATCTGGCAACCTCTGTGATGGCACACAGTCTGTTGGTTGTGACTATATGTATTTGCAGCAGTCGATGTGACTTGCCCTCAGTGCTCATTTGCTGTAGAAGCAGGTGCTAAAATCCAGCTGCTAAGCCTGTCATAGTTAATACAATACCCTCCTATCTTTTTAGGTGCTGGGTGGTCTCATAATGGAGATTCTATACATATTAGTTCCAGTGATGCTAATTATTCTTAACACTTGGACAGACTCTTTGATTTCCAAAGTTTGCTATAAATATTAATTAAAGAAGGATCGCGGTTAAATATCTGGGATTTGTATTTAGGTAACACGGAGGTTAGTTGACCTCAAGAGTTAAAGCTAAGGGAGGGGGAATCAAACTGAAGGTCAAAGGCCTAACCTTAAGCTATGCAATTATGAGTCACTTGTGTCACGCTCGGTACCATTCTGCATGTCGACCGAAGTGTGACCCATACAAAGCACTGAATGGGGAGGCCTCTGAACTTCTTTGAGTTTGACTAATGTTGAGTTGTCAGCTTAATGTTTGCACCTTTTTTTTTACAATTATGGTGAAGCCCAGTAGAAAGATCGGGGTTTTCAAGCTTGGAAAGAAAGAGAGGTTAAGGGGCAATCAAGATCCATTAACACTCATGCAAGTTTGGCTGTTGATATCAGCAAGATATACATTGCATTGACAATTATCAGTGCTGGAACACTAGATAAAGTTGAGCAGGATACCTCTAGATATATAGTGGACTCTCAATTGCCAGTGATTTCAAAAAGAGATGGAACCCCCAGGAGTGCAGCTGAGACACTGTTTTACCCAGCATTTTATGGATAGCATTGGGTGTGTTTGCTTTTTTAAAATTCCCTTTTTGACCCTATTGATTGTGACCACAATCGAATATTCACACCATACAGCAGAAAATTCTTCACCTCCTGTACATTTTATCCATTGGGTAGTATCCAAGGGCTTCTTCCCTCCTATGGAAAGAGTCTTCCTCCCAGGGCAAGTCTCCTTCTGTCAGAGCAACCCATTTACTGTGCATACTGGTTTCTGAAGCAAAGTGTGTTAGCACTTAACATAGCTGTTTCCTAAGAATGTGAATCTGCTTGTTGTCATCATAGAACTGATGCAACTTAGATATATTCAACAACATTTACTGTGCACTATTTATAATGATAGTTCACAGCTGAGGCGTGTGTGAATCCCTCCTCGTACTCACAGATTATCTCCATGCAAACCATCCCCATACTTTTCTCCTCAGCTGAGCTTTAATACCAGCTTGGCTAAGAGGAAAAAAAACTTGGCACAGAATGTACAGGGAGGTAAGTGGCGGGCGCAGAGTGCGCTTGGCTCACCTCACTCACATAACCTAAATATAGAGCACCCCCCGTCCTCTGGGTTGTATGTGACTTGAGGCAGGCCTAGAATTAAACCAGGTGTGGGAAAGCTTTGCCCATCCAGATGTTGCTGAACTACAACTCCTGTCAGCTCCAGCAAGCTTAGCCAATGGCCGGGGAGGATGGGAGCTGCATTTTGGCAACATCTGGAGGGCCACAGGTTCCCCACAACTTCTTTAAACCAATAAGTCTGAGAGATGGTAATAGTGACCCATGAAATCCCTGATTTGATTCTCACCTTTACCATGAGCTTCCTAAGTAACTTTAGATTCCCCCACCATTTGCAGCAAGGCCAGCTAACCTTACAGGGTTGCTGCAAGAATTGCAACTAAATTATGCATGTCAAGCACTTTGGAGACCAGGAAGTGCTATGCAAATGCTAAGTATTATAGTTATTACCTAATTTGCCCTCTTAATTAACTTGGTGCTGTTCTCATCGGTTACCTATCTAGTTGCCTCCAGTCTATTGCACTTATTTTGTGCATGTTTTTTTTTATTGTTTGTTTTCTGAAGGGGAGGGTTCACTTAAAAACAGAAATTAAGTTTCATGAAAATGTCATTTCAGGTGGCTATAAAGCAAATGAATCTCCAGCAGCAACCCAAAAAGGAATTAATAATCAATGAGATCCTGGTCATGAGGGAAAATAAGAATTCCAACATAGTTAACTACTTAGATAGGTAAGTACCTTCAAGTGACCGTCTGATAATGGTTGCTAGGAAGCTTTGGATAAAAATGTCATCAGTGGTGGAGGCTGCACCACTAGGGCAAGTGGGCCATTGACCCATCAAGCTTGGTCTGTCCTCAGCCAGCCCCAACCTATTGCTTTGCTTACAACCAGTCTAGGAGGTCACACTGGCTCTGCCTATCATTGGCTCTTGGTCTGCCTACTGTTTGTGCTCCCTGTCCTCTTCCCTATTGGTTCCAATGAGCACCAGCCCCCACTGGTTTTGAAGGTTTGCTGTAAGCCACCTTAGGCACAGTTCCTTGTGGAAAGACAGCAAATGAGTAAATCACTGGTGACGAAAGGATACTTGCTAGCTTCTTGGGTGTAACTGTTCATTTGTGGGAACCGTTAGGCCACAAGTGCCTCATTAGAAGCAGGTGCCAGCCTGAGCCTCTGCTGAACAGCTGCAAAGTGGAGAGGGAAGGCAGATTTCCAGGTGCTATTCTGCTGCAGTTTGGCCAGTATGCATCCAGAACCCCAGGGGAGAGGTGGAGACCATAAGAAAAATAAGTTAATAGCATGGGGAGGGTGAAGCATTCCCTCCTGTCTGGTACCCATCAATACCTTCTGTTTCTTTGGTTTATTGGTGTAATGTTGTTTGTGGACCACAGCATTCAGACCACATTGAACTGATATTTTTTTCCATATTCATCTACTAATGACTTCTTGAATTTGATGTCTCAGTTACCTTGTTGGTGATGAACTTTGGGTGGTAATGGAGTACTTGGCTGGTGGCTCTTTGACTGACGTTGTTACAGAAACCTGCATGGATGAAGGGCAGATAGCTGCTGTCTGTAGAGAGGTAAGTAATTTCATTCTGTGACAGCATGGTGGTCTTCAACCAACAGTTATGTTTATACATTGGCCTGCTTTGGATGCACATATCTTGGCTCATGAAGCTGAAATATATACTATCCAGTGCTTTTTGTGTGTGACAGTGTCACCAGTATGGAATGCCATTGCCTCTGGTTTTTTTGCTGCCCATCACAACCATTTTGTGCTTGGACCTATGGCACTTTTATCAAGATTTGAGTACCGACACTTCATTTATTTGTTTGTTACCAAAACAAAAAGCACTGGGGCTATCCTTATGCCTATGTGCATTGTCCCTCCCCTCTTCCATTCCCAAGGCACTGTGGTTAATTCCAGAAATCTTTAGCCATATCTTTCCATTACATCTGAGCCAGGAAACCATGGTTACAAGGTTTGGAACAAGTGAGAACTTTACATTTCCTTCAAACCACGGTTTAAGGTCCTTGACTTGCTCTGAACCTTCTTAACCCTACTGTTGTGTGCAACCTTAGCTCTTCTCAGAGTAAGCCTATTAAAACGAGTGGCTATAAGTTATTCATGTTCATGGTCCTACTCTTGAGCTGAGCAAATGTTGGACCAACAACCCATTGTTTCCAGGTTTGACTATAGCTTAACAGAAGTCTTCTTACTGCAGCATACCAAGAGGAGAGGGGCAGTGGAGCGTGAAGGCACAAATCCCATGCATTTCCCAATCTTTTAAGCTGAGATATTTACATACAAACCAGGCTGTTGCCACCTTTTGGCATGAGTATATCTGCTAGATAATGGTAGGAGGAGCTAGCCAGTTATACCCAAAGTAGCATTGCTCTAGGGTACTATGGGGAGTTTAAAACCATGGTTTGTAATTTCCTGATGAACGTGGTGGGACAGAGCAGATGCCACTGCCAAAGTATATGCCCACAGTTGTTGGATACTTCCTGTGGGAAGGGAGAACGATTTTGCCATTGAAGAGTGGATCTCTATTCAGCGAAGGAAGTGGTGGCAGTGCTGGGAAATGGGCTAAATGTACTAAGGTATGGTCTGAAGCTTCAAGAGGCCACCTGCATGCTGAAGCTAAGCAGGTATGGGTCTTGACACCTGGGTGAGTGACCACCTGGAAGCCACATATATGCTACCTTGGAATGAAATAATGTGTGAGTGCCCATGTAGCAAGTTGCTCTCTTCATAGCGTAAACTCTGTCATCTTACCATTCCTATAGAAATGAAAACAAAAAATGATTCGGCAATATACTTCACCTCCTCCATTTCCTAATAAGTCAGACCATAATCCTTGACTTGCACCATGCTCTTTTAAAAGTATCTTATTTATTATTTTCTAAATATCAGTGCCTGCAAGCTCTGGATTTCTTGCATTCAAACCAAGTGATCCATAGAGACATCAAGAGTGACAACATTCTTCTTGGGATGGATGGATCTGTCAAACTCAGTAGGTATTCTCTGTAAGGCTTTTGCCACTGTAGTTATTGTGGTGTGGTATTGTGGTGTTTTATCAGGGTAAAGTGGTGGTATATATTTCTCCCCCTCCCCCCCCCAAAATAGTGCAAAAACAGGTGAGAAATGGTGCCAGTTTTGGTATCAAAGGGAGTTTCAGTTATGCTTAACTCTCCATCTCTACATAATTATCCATGTGTAGCCACTTAGGTAGGTGATCATGTACTCAGTGACATGCACATTCCATCCTATGTATTTTTCAAAAATTAAAAAAGCAGCTAGAATTGCATGTACGTTTTAAGCACCTAGGATATGCAGTTTAGAATGCTTAATGTTGCATCTTCTCTTAAAATGTGCACTTTCGCATGCAGTTCCCAATAAAGTACACCACATCACAAAAATTTGGAGAGCATGTGAACCCATTGATAGCTACATTTTTGATACACAAGGCTGGGAACTGGCAAATTAGGTTGCTTTGCTTTAAATGCAGGTCTGATGGTTTTCTCCTCCATCCCTAACTGTCAGCACAGATATTTGACTGTGCTTCTCTCATTGTGTTAGGGAAAAACTTCTCTAAAACATTCTAAGAGTCAGAGAGTTCGTCCTACCCCACTTATGTTGAGAAATATGTGTACGTGTGTGTGTATGTGTATGGTGCTCCCAGTAACACTTTTTGCTTCTCAGTTGTTTTCTTCCTTTTCATAATTTTCAAATAATCTGTATTCTATGCTGCTGCTCTCTGAATCCTTATGAATTTGGATTTTGGTTTTTCTTTTTTGTTTTTGGCTCCCCAAAAATGGCCGCAGGCCTAAACATTTTAAGATTGCGGTGGAAAAGCACTTAAGACTTATCTCAGTACATAACAGGGCAGAATCCTATTCAGAGTAGACCCACTGAAATTAATGTGCATTCATTTCAATGAATCTACTTCAAGTAGGACTAAAACCCTATGTGTCTTGGATATGCTTAAGAATATAAGAAGATGGATCAGACTGTGGGGAAAAGGATGCTGGAGAAGAGGCTCCAAAGTGATATTTCCCATGTTGTGATGGTGACACTTTGCTAATTTGTACCCAGGTTATAATGCAATCTCCTGTAGTCACCCGAGATTGTAGTATCAGCAGTGGTACACGGCTATTACTTACCCATTTACTTTCCTAGTTTTATGTGGAGATGCATGCTGCACGATGAAGCTGAGATTAAGCATTTTTAAGGTCCCATCCATTTGAGTGGGGGAAATGCTTACCACTGCTTACCTATTCCATTGATATCAGTTTGAGTTCCATGTGTGAAAATGGGGGCACAGCTCAGTGGCAAAGCACATGCAAAAGGTCTCAGGTTCACTCCTCAGCATCTCTAGGAAGGACTGGAGCAACTCCAGATCTCCTCCAACCACTACTGTGGGCCAATTTGAAAGGTGGGTGGGGCTGCCCAGTGGTCAATCACAGTGCTTTCAAACGGTGTAAGGTAAGCAAAGGAAGAAGGGTTTGCAGCAACCGCTGATCATAGAATCATAGAATTGTTGGGAGGGACTCTGGGGATCATTGAGTCCAACTCCCTGCAATGCAGGGATATGCAGCTGTCTCGTACGGCGATTGAACCTGCAACTTTGGCATTGTCAACACCATGCTCTAACCAACTGAGCTATCTAGGGGGACATGGTCCAAGGAGGAAGCCTGCCAAGCCTCATTTGACTTATGAGCTGGAGATTCTCATCTGCTGGTTTCGCTTGTTGAAATGCACCTTGCTATCCTTGCTTAATTTTTGCTGTGTTTCTCCTTTATCCTTCTTTTTCCAGTATGGATGTTGTCTTTGTTTGACAATTATCATATCGTTTTCCTCTCTGTTCTCCAGTCTGTCAGTGTTCTTCAGCCTCTCTTCCTCTTTATGCCAACTTCCCCACTTGCTCTTTCGTCTGCTTCTTCTGCTGGTTTCATACCGTTTCTGTAAGCCATCGTCTTTGCTTTTCCTTTGCTGCAGCTGACTTCGGCTTCTGTGCTCAGATCACTCCCGAGCAGAGTAAACGGAGCACAATGGTGGGAACCCCCTACTGGATGGCTCCTGAAGTGGTGACAAGAAAGGCATATGGGCCCAAAGTGGACATCTGGTCTTTAGGGATCATGGCCATAGAAATGGTGGAAGGAGAACCTCCATATCTCAATGAAAATCCTCTCAGGGTAAGATCAAAAGTCCAGTATGCTTTTTGTTTTTTAAAAAACCATCCTAAATTGTAGACTGCATTGGGACTCACATTAGCGTCACAGGCTGATTGCACACTGGAGGCATCCAAGGTCCCAGGTGGATGGCAACAAAGACAAGGAGCTATCTCAGTTGTATCACCTCAATTGTGGATTGTTCTCAGGGAGGTTGGCAGCCTAATTCCATTCCATTTCTGGTTTTGGAAAGTTATTCTTTGGTTCCTTCAATTCCATTTTGCATGGTGGTTTTTTTATTGTTGTTGAAATAATGCACAAAAAGTCTGCACTTGAACTACAAAATTTCAATGCACTTTTTACGTAAAATACACATTTCCCTATGCATTCATCCACAAATACACATTTTTAAGTCCGTTTTATGTAAAATGCTAATTTGTGTGTGTGTGTGCGTGTGCATTTTTTGTGTACTGAGACTGACTGCATTGCAACATCTGGAGAACTGTGTAATCATGCTTACACAGTAGCGCTCAGATCCACATTCAAGAATGGAAAGTTTTCTATTGCCCATATCTTTTTATTCATTGCATTTTCTTTTTGCAAAAGAAAAATGTTTCAAGTTTATTGGAAGATGGGATAAAAATCCTCAAATAAATACCTAAAGGAAGGAACAAGAAAAGCAGCCTCAAATAAATCAATGCAACTTACCGTTTTACCCTTTAGGCCTTGTATTTGATAGCTACAAATGGGACTCCAGAACTCCAGAATCCCGAGAGACTCTCTGCTGTTTTCCGAGACTTTCTGAACCGCTGCCTGGAGATGGATGTTGACAGGCGAGGGTCTGCGAAAGAGCTCTTGCAGGTAATGTGTTATGGGACGGAGAGAGCATTAAAGGGCACATTCTGTTTTCTTTTCTGTCCCCTACAGAAATGTCAAAATAGTTGGATTGTATGTGGGTTCCCACATCAGCTCTGTATTCACTGTGAAGGTGTTGTGCTGACTTGGAGGTACGGGCCTTCCTGCATGATTTCTGCTCCTCCCACATGCCACACCCACGTTTCATGCATTATGAGAGCAGTGTGGAGATACTACCAAAATTATGGGATTTGTTCCCGCAAGATGTAGTGTGACAGTCACCAACTTGGATGGCTTTAAAGAAGGATTCAGTAAATTCAAGGGACATCAGGCTATCCATGGCTACCAACCACAATGGCTATGTTTTACCTCCACTGTCAGAGCCAGTATGCCTCAGTCTGAATACCAGTTGCCAGGAACCACAAGTGGAGAGAGTGCTGCTGCACTCAGGTTTTACTACTGGGCTTTGCATTGGCATCTGCCTGGTCACCATGAGAGCAGGATGTTAAACTAAATGGGCCTTTGGCCTGATCCAGCTCTTATGTTCTTAAGCAGTTGCCATGCCCTTGGGGAGGGGTGTGTAAGGTTTTAGGTTCTAGATGACACTGAGTGCTGGTTCACACATATTGTTTGGTTATTCTACACTCGTTTACTGGATCCTAGTTTTCAGGAGCCCCTTGCTCTCCATATCCTGTTGCTCCCCTATATTTGACAGAGTGAAAGAGCATAAAATACAGTTTTATCAGTGGCAATCACCCACGCTATCTGGGCATAAACATCTGGGTGTTATGTGTATTCACCCTATTCAGAAATTACACTCATGCATGAACATCTAGTGGCTTTGGAAGTGGTTGTGGTTGGCATCTGTCTGTCTTAAGAGAGAGTGGAGTGTGCCTCCAGGTGTGAATTCAAACCAGATAGTGACCTCTCCGGGGCGAAAGCCTGGACAGTGTATATGGAGTTCCTGGGTTGCCCAGATAACAAGACCCCTTCTCGGTGTATTAGCTGGGCAGAGTGGCAAAATACTGTCATCTCTCCATTACAGATGTGGAAGTATATTAGCTTCAATATCTTAAACATGGTAGCTGGTTCTGTTGCATGCACTGGGTGATATGAAAGCTCTGCTTACGGTGTTAGATTTCTAGTGCCTCACTCACACATGCATTGAAGTGGCAGTTATCACATGTGTAGATGATGCCTGGTAGGATGAAATTTTTCCAGACAAGTGCAGACCACTGAAGTCCACAAGTGGTTGCAGGATAAAGCGCAACAGGAAGTATCACTTACATGAAAAACAAACACAGTGCCATCAGGATTCTAGCCAAAACTGACCCACTCAGAAACAAAAGGGAAGGGCTGTATCTCAATGATTAGAGCACCTGCATTGCATGCAGAAGGTCCCTGATTCAATCCCGGACATCTCCTGGTGGAGACTGCCTGCCTGAAACCCTGGAGAGCTGCTGCCAGGCAGAATAGACAATACTGAGCTTGATGGACCAATGCTCTGACCCAGGAACACAGGAAGTTGGTTTATACTAAGTGCCAGTATGCTGGGTGTGGATAATGTTTTAATTTTTTTTTAATATGTGTGTGTGTGTGTGTGTGTGTGTATAATGAAATGGTTTTATATATGCTTTTATTGCCTATGCTTTTTACTGCTAAATCGCTTTGAGATATTTCATAGCAAGCAATACATAAACAAAAACAAATAATTAAGTTTGCAGACAAAAAACAAAGAAAAACTTTTAGAAAAAACCCAAAGGGGACCACCCCCAACCACAACAACCATTCCAAACAGCCCAGTGGGGACTGAGCATGCTCAGTAACGATGGAATGTGGTGACTGTTGGAAAAGAAAAGAAAATAGCATGGCAGAGGAGCAGAATGTCCTGCTTTCAGGGAGTTGCTGACTAGAACCCTGAACAGGAGCACTCCTCCTAGGAGAGAGGATGCACTGCAACATTTTGCTTTTCTAGCCAGCCATCTGTCTGTCCGCCTGTCAGATAAATAACAGTTTTCTTCTTCCTTTCAGCACCCGTTTTTAAAACTGGCCAAGCCGCTCTCCAGCCTGACTCCCTTGATCATCGCAGCCAAGGAGGCCATAAAGAACAGTAGTCGCTAGAGCGCTGAGCCGTGTGTGCCCAATTCCTCTACGGCAGGACTGGACAAATACTAAGTAGAGCCTCAGACTCTTCTGCCGGAGGATGGGCAGGCAGAAACCGACACTCTCACAGTCCACGGGGGGAGGGAGGGAGGCAGCAGCCTTCTGCCCCTTCCCCTGGAAAAGAAACCTATCACGTATCTTTTTCCCACTCTACAATTCCCCAATTTATTTCTGAATGGGAGCCTGATTGAGAGGGGCAGGACTGGAAGCTTCTGTGCTCTTTTGGCCGTTTCCAGAGCACCGATGGCACAGCCCAACCAGCACTCAACCAGGCAGAAGTGATAAGCCCAAACATCCTGCCCTCCCCGTTTTTGATTTTTTTTTTTTGTGGGGCAAGGGGGGCTGAATTTGTGGCCTCTTTCACCCTGGTTGTTGGGAGAGACCCAAACTGTTTGCAAACCACTGGTCTGTTTGCTTGTCATGAGATGAGGAGGATCATGAAGGAGCTTGCTTTATTTAACCAAAAGAAAAAGAAAGAATAATAGAACCATAGAAATATAAGGGGCCCTGAGGGTCAAGAAAGAAAGAAAGAAAAATTAATACTAAATCAAGAAGCAGGTCAGTCTCAGCATCCTCTCTGAGAGTTTATGCTTCGAAATACAGAATACAGATAGCGATTGCATTCCTGGACAGCCTGGCGAGGGTGTCATGAATATTGGTGCTTTTGTGTTGGTGAGTTTTCCCTTCCCAAAGCAAAACAGACAAATAGAATCATATAAACCACATTTATGTAACACTGCTGTTGTGAGTATGTGGCAGTGGGACCATTCCTGCCTGGTGTCCATTCGCTTCTCCATAATGCTGAGCAGCTCCTCTCCAAAGGACTGAAACAGAAGGCCACCTTTCTGCTTCTTATTCCATAGCTGCTCCATAGATTGGTGGAACTGGACTCGCTGTCCCCAGTTTAAGATAACACCCCAGTGCTAACCACTCACACAAACTTGGGAGAAATTCCCTTTGATTTCAGGACAGCAACAAGGCAGGCCATCACCTCCACCCATGATGGTGCTGCCTTGAAGGACAGAATCTCATACAATGTTAGTGTAATTGAATCTAGGAGGAAGATGGGGAATCTGTGGGCCTCCAGATGTTGTCGGACTACAACTCCCACCATCCATGACCAGCAGTCATGTTCATCACAATGGGCATGAGGCTGCTGAGAGCAAGTGTGGTGTAGTGGATAAGAGCGGTAGACTCGTAATCTGGTGAACCAGGTTCAATTCCCCGCTCCTCCACATGCAGCTGCTGGGTGACTTTGGGCTAGTCACACTTCTTTGAAGTCTCTCAGCCCCACTCACCTCATAGAGTGTTTGTTGTGGGGGAGGAAGGGAAAGGAGAATGTTAGCCGCTTTGAGACTCCTTCAGGTAGTGATAAAGCGGGATATCAAATTCAAACTCTTTTTCCTCTTCTCTTCTTTTGATGGGAGTGGGAGCTCAACTCAACTCAACTGCAGGTTCCCTGTCTCTAGTCTAAGGGAAATCCATTCTCATTATGATGCTGTTAATGGAATTTGTCATTTCCCCTAGAAAACTGAAAGCCACCAGACTGCATATCTAGCAATCCCATTGAATAGGCTTTGGAAAGGGGCTAATAATAATGAAGAATTCCACTAGACTGTTGTGTCTACTGTAAGGTTCGGCCTTCTTGAACATTACCGCCCATGCAGAATGGGAAATGTGACTGAAAATAAGTAGTTAAGAGAACAGGAACTGCAGCAGTATACAGCTTCGTGGGAAGATTTCTTTCTTCTCTCTTCCCACAAGCCTGTTGTGATCTGTGACCTGAATTGCAGAAGATTGAATCTTGAACATCTAGACTCCCTGCAGTCTAGCTTTGACTGTGAATATTTGTTAAAGCAGCATATTAGCTTTTGTTTAAACAATTAGTTTTTCTGTTTCCTCCAACCTGAGTTGGGCAGATCTAGTTATCTTTTCTCAAAAAGAAAGAAAGAAAGAAAGAAAGAAAGAAAGAAAGAAAGAAAGAAAGAAAGGTTGGTTTGGAATCCTTATTTCTAGAGTTGCCAGATATTTTACTGCCTTTCCTCCCCACCCCTGCATTTCTGAGAGCAGCTCAATCTGCTGAAATTAGCAATGGATAATCATACTTGTCTCTGTGCTCTGAGAAGCTTCACCTCCTGATTCCTGTGCATCAAGCTGCTCTTAAAAGTACAGGAATTGCCCAGGCTGTGGATAGTCTTACTTGCTGCCAGAAGTGACTTGCTGGGAGGGGGGGGGTGAAGCTGCTTTTCTAGCCTACTGGCAAGTGGGTCACTGTTGTTTTCCAGGAGAGGGAAGAGTGAGGCGGTGGAGAAGTCGGCATGGTGCAAACACATTGGTGGAGCCAATGCTGACCTCCCCACCATCTCTCCCTTCTAGTGAGCAACAGCAACAGTGACCCACCTGCTGGGAAGTTAGCAAGAGTGGCTGTGCAGCGAGCTACTTCCACTTGTTCCTTATTTTAATAACAGTGCTGTGGGCAGTGCTAAGCCTGCTGCTGCTGGGAGTGTGTACAGACGGGAGATTGCTTGCAGTCCAGGGAGGAAGACAAAAGGAGGAGGAAGAGGGCAATAGGTTTAAATTTTTGATGTTTATGCTTTTCAGAGGCAGGGACAGTCATCATCTCTTGGAAGTGCCCCATTTGACATGCTGTATCCATCTTTGGGTGCATTTCATCCCATCTCAGCCATTCTCCATTCTAGTTCAGTGCCGCTCTCTGTGTTGTAACTGTTCTTAATGTTGCCCATTGGTGGCAGCAACAGTGGCTGCCGCCTTCTGTCTTTGTTTCATGGGGACTGTGCTGAAGAAGTGCTGCATTTTTTATGATAACTCTCTTTCTGCTGACGCTAAGATGTTGCTCTATTGGGGATCGGGGGTCCCTCTGGAAAACAATGTGGCAACTTTCTAGATTTTAATTTTAATTTTAAATCTGCCTAGATACCTAGATATATTTTTTATTTTACTTGACTGTAGAAAGATGCATTGCTGCTTAAGGACACTCTGTAATTTGGGAAATGGGCCAAAGTGTCAATCACCCACTATTTTACTAATCTATCCAATAAAAACTGTTTTGCCAGCAAATTAGCGCTGAGGTCTGATAACCTCATGAGCTCCAGTCTTTGTCAGGCTCCATCCCTCATCTTCAAGATTCCTCCCTGGTGGTGACATTACTCTCTAGATCAGGCTCTGCCAAACTGGTATCCTCCAGAATGTTAAAGGTTCGATATTCTCTGGCCTCCAGCACTAGGGCTGTTGCAATAGCTTAAGGGCAAGAATAATGGTTGCACAATATGAAACGAGCACAACATTTGTGCTAGCAGAAGCTTCTTGTGCAAAAGGTGGGATCAGGGCTACAGGAATATGTTGTGCAATCAGCCACGAGAACCATACTGGCTTCCTGCACCATCTCTATCACAACAGCCATTCCACTAGGGCAACCAGTGCACCACTAAGGGACTTTAACACAGCACTACACTGAATTCCCACCTGTGACTTCATCTCCTACCCACCCTAGCCTGTATAGTTCTGTTGGCTGGGGGATAGTGTGGATGGTAGTAGGAAGTATCAGGTTGATGAAGATTGGTCTAGATTATTCCCTGGTTCCTACCCACAACCTTCCAGAACCTTCCTTTGCCACTGACCTGCCAGGTTCTCCAACTGGGTCCGTTCCCAGAGCCTCCAACAAAAGGGCAGCGTTACTTTTGAAATACCAAATCCATCGTTGATCCAGGAAGGGAAAGTTCAGTTCCCACAATCTGTAACCTATAGAGGACATTCTGGTCACACCACTGTGAGGGTCTAGAAGATACCATGCATTGTGGATGAAAAGTTGTGTGTGGGTGTGTGTGTGTGTGTGCATCCACAAGCAAACTCTCCATGCTCATATTTGTGTACCAACATCTAAATCCTCCTAATATGAAATATTTTGATACCACTGGATTTAGAGCAGGAGTGGGGGAAGGGACCGGATCCTTATCTCCCCCACACCCCGTGGGCCAAGTCTGACAGGTGGGTGGGGTCAACCCCTGCCAATCATCTGACATCACAACAACACCAGGTGGCTTGTTTTTCCATAGTGCTGTGCTGATCAGTTGTTTGACAATGCCTGTAAATCCCCTTTGAGCCCTGCCACCTCTTAAGCTAGCCCATACCTGACAAATAAGATATCTGGTGTAGGGCAGGTGAGCATCACCTGGACAAAACAGGGAGACTTTCTTGGCCTAATTTGGCCTGCAGGCCTTAGTACCAGGTGCCTGCCTTTCTCTTCTTTGCAGCTGGCCACATGCTACAGCACCTGCAGACAAAGTGGGCCGGCTGCATCATGCAGCTGATGCTGGAAGTGCACAGTGCAGAACTGTGTGCTTACCATGCAATCTTTTCTGTGTCCATTAAGTGAGCCCGCTACCCTCAAGCACACTATCCCATTGCCCATCCTGAATAAAAATTCACCTCCCAGCCTTTGAACATGGAATGAGTGGTGGTGGTTGCCATCTGGTCTTCTTCATGCAGCAAAATGTCATGGGTCAGTGTTTAAGAAGCTAATATTGGGTCACACTTAGTGTTGAGTCACACTCAGTGTTAAGAAGATAAGGAGAGTTCCTGCTGGATCAGGCCAGTGGTCCATCTCATCCAGTGTCCTGTTCCCACAATGGCCAACCAGGTGCCTGTGGGATACCTATAAGCACAGAAGCACTCCTCCTTTGGTTTCCAGGGAAGCATTACAGCTTCCAACCTTGGAAGCATAACATAGCCATCACATTGGGGCACACTGAATATTGATAGATTCAGTACAAGCAAAGAGGATGTACTTGACACAGCTCACAATTAAAACTACAGAATGTGCTTATTATATAATAACAAATTTAAGGGGTCTTAGTTAAATTCACACTAGAAATGAGTACAAGCCATGATGGCTGTGACCCAGTTCCACTGTTGCGGGAGGGCAGTGTACCAGTTGCTAAGAATCATAGGTGGGGAGAATACTGGAGCACTTGGGTCCTGCTCGTGGGCTTCCCATAGACATATGGCTGGCCCCTGTGAGAATGGGGTCTGATACAGTAGGCCTCTTTTTATGTTCTCATGTGGTGACCCGGCCACCTAGAGTTCCCACAAAGCCCTACAAGCAATGATAGATCAATTCCCCCAACCTCCAGGTTTGATTTGGAATGGGGTCATTGCAAATAAATTAGGCTCTATTTGACTTGGGCCTATATTAAGTTCCATTTCAATATAAGGTCTCATTGTGTCCCATGGAAGATGCTAAGACCCATGTTAGCCATAGATCCTTGCAGGTAGGGCACTCCCGTGAGCTTTTGCAGTAACATTGCAAGTGCAACAACCCATTGAAGAAATAGTTCCCATTGATCTTGATTACTCCTACTAGGATGTCAGAATCCACACAAAATGTAGATCCCATAAATTTTTCTATCTGAGACGATGCCAAGGCAATACTGCGGGTTGTTGTCCTCAATATTTCAGCTGCTTTGTAAGTTTGGAAGGGGAAGGGAAGTGCCGAAGTTACATCAGGAAGGAATGGCACTAGGCCAAACCTATCATTAAAAGGTAAAGGTAAAGGGACTCCTGAATGTTAGGTCCAGTCGCGGACTCTGGGGTTGCAGTGCTCATCTCGCTTTATTGGCCGAGGGAGCTGGCGTACAGCTTCCGGGTCATGTGGCCAGCATGACTAAGCTGCTTCTGGCGAACCAGAGCAGCGCACGGAAACACCATTTACCTTCCCGCTGGAGTGGTACCTATTTATCTACTTGCACTTTGACGTGCTTTCGAACTGCTAGGTTGGCAGGAGCAGGGACCGAGCAACGGGAGCTCACCCCGTCGCAGGGATTCGAACCACCGAGCTTCTGATTGGCAAGACCTAGGCTCTGTCGTTTAACCCACAGCACCACCCGCGTCCCTTAAACCTATCATTAGGCCAAGCCTAAATGTCCAAATGTGTCTGGCTTAGCTCACAGTGGGCTCAGGCTTTCCAAACCAGGAGGTTTGGAAGATGGCAGCTCATTTAAAATTGGCATCAGTTGCATGTTCAGTGACATGGCACAGTTCAGGCTTCCTTAACATCCAGTAATTCAAGCTTCAGGAGTAATATGACATACATACCCCTTTTTCCAAAGTGCATTTCACCCCTTCTTATCCATATTGAAAAGAAAATGCTTTGCATACATTTGCATATGTTTCATTTTCCCGTCCATTTATTTTACATTCTCCTTCATGCACCTAAATGTGGATGATAACAAAACTGTCCAATCAAACAATATTACCTGCACATGCAAAATAGCATTAGCACAGACTTTTCAGCTGTTTCAATTCATAGGCCTAAAATTTCATTTTACTTTTTAAGAGATATTCATGTGGCTACCCTAACTGTCCAGATCAAGCTCTCTTCTTTCCCTAATCCAGCAGGCTGCATTCAGAACAGGCATGGCTACAAGTATGTAGCCCCATTTTTAAAAACAAAAGAAAAATACACTGGGATCCAGCTGTTCCTGGGGGAAAAAGGGAGAAGAGTGGTTAAAATTAGCCCCTCAAATTTCCCACACCAAATAGTTAGTTGATGCACAAGGTCCTTGCCTCTTGTGTGGTTTGGTTGGCACAAGTTCATCCATTGACTCATCATCATGCATTCCCTGATCCTAGCACTCCACAGCACTCCAAACCCTGCATTGGGTTGGCCCTAAGTGATACATCACAATTCTTGCTAGCATCTATTTTAAAAAATTAAGTCCTGTGGACACAAGCCACAGGGAAGGGTCATGGATGAGTAGTAGAGCATCTGCTATACTCACAGAAGGTCCCAGGTTCAATCCTTGACATTTCCCATGTTGAGCTGGGGAAGACTATTGCTTGAAGCCCTGGAGAGCTGCTTCCAGTCATTGCTGAGGTAGCTGGACCAATGGCCTGACTCTGCATAAGGCAGTTTCTTGTGCACCTGTGAAATGTACCTCTGAAAGCCCCGCATAAGCAAATGTGATCTGTTCAATATCCCTTTTGCAAAGGAAGTTGCCTAGGAGACCTTTAGGGTGGGTTGTGCCCTTAGACTTTAGCCCCTCCTCATAGGGAACAGTAGTCTGACCTCCACATAAATTCCCTCTGTCACAGCATGCGGCACTGAACCTTTGAGTGATTTATTCATTTACATAAGGTGGCTGTGGTGTCTTCATTTTTTTGCTATCAATTTTCTACCATTTTTAATGGTGACAACATAGCCATGTGCAGGTGACACACTTAGACTCTGGACTTCAAACATTATTATTATTATCTGATTAATTTAAAATATTTTCAGGTCACTTTTTCTGGACTGATGTCCATCCAAAACTGCTTAACGTCAAAACAAAAGGTGAAAAGCAGTGCATAGTATAAAACAGTACACAGCTTTAAAACTTTGAATGCTACAAATCAACACTTAAACCATAAAGAATTGGGGCGGGGGGAAGTAATCAAATCAGACCATCACCCAGCTGACAAACATCAGGCCTGGAAGACCTGCTGAAACAGATAAGACTCCATAGCCTTCAAAAAAATCAAAAAAACACTCACAGCATAGAAGTTTGGCCTCAGTCCAGTGGGAGGGTGTTCCACAGATTTGGGAATGATAGAGAAGGACTTCTCCCTTGTCACCTTAAAGTACCATCCTCTCCCACCCCACCCCACCCCCATCGTTCAGATGATAGCATGTATTACTCAAAATATGGTAGGCCAGCACCACTGTGTTTGGGTCAAGGGGCATAGTCAAGGAGCAGTTATACCACTTCAGCTGCTCTTTTGTGTAGGCCAAGCCTGTAAGAAGCCATTCTGGAATGAGACACCACTACTCATTAGCTCTTATTACCTCAAACCATTACCCAACAACAAACACTTATGTGGCACTCAGACATAGCTAATATTGTACAATTGCTAATTAGCCCAGTCTCCCCCGTGATGATACAGTATGGGGATGGGGAAATGACACATTATCTATCCTTGACCTCAAGGGGTCCCGATACAGGAAAATGCTAGCAGTATAATCAGGGAAACTCTGACAAACATAGAACAGATTGTTTAAGGCAAAAGGAGGGAAGCCTCTTTGTGACTTATTGAGTCGCCTACGTATGTCTGAGCAGAAGCCTGAGGGACCTCAACAGGCTCAAAGGAGTGGGTGGTAATGTCAGACTGTGGTTGTCTTATCATCCTGTTTGTGTTGGTCTGTTCTTGTAAATATGTACGTGTTTATTTTCCACCTTTGGCTACCGGTTGGCTGCTTCTCATTGTATACAGGTGATCTCAAGTGTTTGTTTGTCCTGTCTATAAAACTGGGTTTCTCCAAGACAAGTGGTTGAGCCTCTGCTCTAGTCATTTTCTTTTGTTTCCCTTCAGAGTACAACACATTCCAAATTCTGAAGAGATCAAATGATAGCTCTTATCCTTCCTTCTTGAATCTAGCCTACACTCTGCTGTGTGTGTGGTTGGGGGGCGGAGTGCGTTGTTCACAAGAAAGACTGCTTTTTGCAACAACAACAACAACAACAAAAATCTGATGAATAACTTCTAAAGCCATTGAACTATTTTTGTTATTTGCTGGGTATTCTCAATAGATTTGCACAGTTGCCCCAATCCAGCAAGGGAGATTTGCAGAAGGTAGAAAGCTACTGGACTGCATTCCCAGCCAATGTAGCTGCACGTTTCCAGCTGTGTTGAGATCTTCATCTGGGTCCCATATAACTAGCTAAATGCATCTGGGGATCCATCCCCAATGTGGCTGGGGATCCACACCCCGGTCTGGGCCACTACTTATTGTATGGAACTAGTATTTGTACTCAACTAGTGCTGGAATCAGTTGAGGGCAAGTTGCTTACTAAAAGGAGCAGAACTCCTCTCTTGCAGTACCACATTCTTAGGAGTTTGGATCAGGGATATTCATATTCCATTCAAGAGGTGGGAGAAAAGATTGTGCTTAACAGCCAATGTATGCTTAATAAGAATCCAACCTGGTATTTTGCTCAAGTTTCCAATCTCCAGCTTGACATTTTCAGAGGTCTTGAAGCCAAAATCTTCTTATTGCTCCTGATGAATGACATGAAGGACCACCTTTAATTTATTAAGAACTGTGCTGTGGTGTTGATGTAAGAGAGGGGGGTGGGTACATTTCAATCTGGAAGTTGAATCTCTAGCCACAAAGGATTTGGGAAGAGCTAGTCAGAGAAAGCAAAACCAGGCTAGCTGGGCAATAATGGTCTGGCCTGGTGCAGTGCAACTTTCTATACTCCTTAAATCCAATTAAACTTAATCATTGTCTGTGACATTTCCTACTGTTCAGCAATCCTTTGCATGGTGGAGAATCTGACATCAAAGAAAACATGGACTGCATAAAACTCATTGGTACACAGTCACTGTGATTTCACAGAAAATTACTCTTGCAACTTCTAGAGGACTGTTTTCTTTGCACTTGCCTTTTTGTAAGGGGGAAAATATCCTACACTACTGGATGACTAAACTTGCTTGTTGGTGGTGTCTCTTTGTGCTAGATGCAACTGCCTCTGCTTCTTCAGCAAGGTCCACATTTAGAGCTTCTGATGTTCTGTGTTCTGTGTCTTATTCAAGGCCTACCTGGCCAAGCGCAATAAGGCATTGGAAATCAGCTGAGAAAGAGAATGGACTTTCAAGCATTGTAAACTGGCTTTTTTCAAAGCAGATAAATTAAAGGGGAACATTCCACCCACAGCCATGCTCAAGGCAGCTCTTTGCCTCTTATGTGTTTTTAATTTCCCAAGATTTGTGAGCGTGAACATTGAAGGATGCCGCAAGGGGCAATGGTCTGCATCCAGCTCTCTCTGTCCACTGGTGCAAGGGATCTTCTTCTGGCAGATGGATGAGTTTTAATGTTGCACAACACAGCAGCTGCGAAAACTCGTTGGCCAACAGATTGCGCAATCCATAGTGCCACGAAGTTATCAGCAACTTTCTTATGCATTCTGCTGTGCAACAATGCTCCACAGACTCAAAACATTTCGCCGGCAGAACAAGTATACCGCTTAGTGACTTTAGCTCAGCGCAACACTGTATGCCACCCAATGTCTTCAACTTCTTGTTTGTTTTTGCATTTGGGGAAAGAATAAACTATTTTAAGTTAATTCAAATCATCTAGGTAATATGATGTCAGGGTCTTTTGTTAACAAGGTATGTGAGTGAGGAGAAGCTCCTCTTACATTCCCCGAGTAGCTCTCAGGTCTTCATCAGCCAGTGGACCAGTTTCAAAGATGGTTGTGTGAAGAACAAACTCTTCACCTTTATTGCCTTTCCTAAGCTGATTTGCTTCTGCCCTTTGGCCTCTCTTCTTTCCTCCCCCAGTCCTCAGTGGCTGCTAACGTCATACCTTCTAGCAAGTTGTAACACAATGGTCAAGCTTACTCTTTTCTTTTTCTTTGGACTGTCTGCTTTAAAAGTTGCACCTTTGAGCTGTGGCTTGGTATCACTGCCATCTTTCAAGTGCACAAGAATTCTGTGGTAGACCATCATTTGTAGTTTCTGAGAATCCCTGAGCTGAGATCTCTCCCAAGCAAATGATCCTGGCATTGTATAGAAAGCCGGAGGAGAATTATACTGGCCTGATCTTTTTAAATGAAAACATGACTTATATGACAGAATATTTGCTGCTTGGTTTGCCTGAATTTATTATAGTTAGAGGCAAACCATTGGTGCTGTGATTGAGCAAGCTTAGCAGTGATTTTACCAGGTGGTAGCATAAGGCATGGAAGTGACTGTTAGGAAGGCCTAATTCTTCAAAGTCATGCTACATTCCAAGATACAGTAGTTGAAGACCAAGCAAATGGGCCAAAGCAGAATATTGTAGGTCATGTTCACACCATACATTTAAAGCACACATAAAGCACATGGCTTCACCCAAAGAATCCTGGGAACTGTAGTTTACCCCTCACAGAGCTACAATCCCAATCACCCTTAACAAGTGCAGATCCCAGGATTCTTTGGGGGGTAAGTCATGCTTTAAATGCATGGTGTAGATGTGACCATAGTTTATATATGGGACATTTGCTTGAGGAGTTCAGGGTCAAGTTTAATTGTCTATGCTACATGTTTAAGCCAAGTTTAATATTTGCATCCTAATTCAACAAAGAACGCTGGGAAAATCTGAGGGAGTCTGGAACTGCTCTCAAATGAATAATTTTCAATGTCCACACCAAATGTGAATTCCAAGCATCCGTGGGGGAAGCAATGGCAGTTATGTATTGGTGTAAGACTGGTTTATGCTTGTGGTATAGATATATTTTAGGTCTCAGGGGCAGGGCTGGCCACCTCTTTCTTGCACACACTGTTTGAGGCCAAAACAGGAATCTGAGTCATCACTTCTACCAACACTGTGAAAATCAATGGTGGCTTTGACCATTAAGTAATGAAAAGTGAAATCAAAAGGACACATTTGTGGAATAATAAGGGTTGATTTTAGCTGTAGAGAATGGAATGGATACTTTTGTGAAATGAGACTAGAAATGATGGCAAACAGTGACCACCATATATGTTGCAAATCCCATATCTGGGAGCTGGAGTAGATTATTATTCTGATGGTAGGTAAGCAACTAAAATATCTGATAGTAGCTCCAGGGGCAAGAAAGAGGATTTCAGAAGGGGAAATACTTCACAGGTCACTTGGGGTTCAAGACTCTGTAATTTGTGTGAGGTACCATTCAAGTACATTTGTGCTGTGGTGTGTGTGTGTGTGTGTGTGTGTGAGAGAGAGAGAGAGAGAGAGAGAGAGAGAGAGAGAGAGCGCGCGCGCAGGCATGATTGTTATGTGCCTATATTCTAAAATGGTGACTCCATGACTTTACAGTGTTGTTTCACATATCTGGGCTGTTTTTCCTGAGATAAAGCCCCATGGATGTAGAGGGGAAAATACGTAGGAAACTAAAACTTGTGATGTGCAACATGCACACTTGGCTATAAGTATATGTCTGGAAGCAAAACGACAGCCTGCAGATGGTCAGGAAACACACTTTCCCGATGTGCAAGGATTATTTCTGTGTGGGGAACCCATAATGTGTGAAGCACCTCTTCAGTCAGGCTCTAAGAGGGTAAATGAAAATGCTTTTTGTGATGGTTCCCTTAGCTACTGTTTTTAGAATTTTACAGGGCGGCCATAATATGGGTAAAAGAAGTGGGGGTCAGGGGATGGGGCTTGTAGATTTCATTAAAGCCTCCCTCCCCTCAAAAATCAAGCACTTATGATTGTTTGTTTATCACCTAGACAAAGCATGCTAGAAATATGATGGTTCCGATCTAATACAATATGAGTGGTAAGTCCAGGGCTAGGTATGTATAGCCTTAAAAAACAAACAAACAGCAGGGCTGAAATCCCACCAATCAGTGTTTGGTGTGGAATGGGGGACGAGCTATTGAATCCAGTGACAGCACATTTGATTGGTGGGACTTCAAAGTAACACAACATAACCTTGTCCGTTGGCTCAGGCTGAGGAGTTGTGCCTGTAGCACCAACCTGCTAAGTTCCTCCAACCATGGTGAAGTACCAGGTTGGAAGTCTGTTTCTGTATATGAAAAATTCCTAGCTAGATCAGACTGATCTGTACTGTTGAGGTTGCAAAAAATAAAAGAAAAGAAAATCTGTGCTAGGCAAATTGAGGTTAAAAGAAAATTGCAAGCTTGACAGGATTGATCTTTTGTGTGTGTGTGTGACACAAGTGTTGCCTATGGGGTTTATTTTCAGGGTTTCCAAAAGAAAAAAAAATTGAACAGAAAATAACCTACATTTCCACTGTTTAACATTTTGCTGTACATTCTTTTATTTTATTTTAAACATATTATTTCTTTAAAGGAAAAAAGAAAAATTGTGTAGTGAAATTCTTCTGTAACTTTGGATTAAGATATACTTTTTTAAAAGAAAAGAATAAAGCATTCTTTCCTTTGTAAATGTGCTGATGGCATGGATTCAGCTTTCTGACATCAGCATCCATTTTTTAATAAAATGAAAATAAAGATTTTCCCCCCTCGTTTCCAATATTTTAAGTTATTTTCAATTGTGGTTGAAGCAATAGAACATTGAAATTATGGATTGTGCATGACAGTGTCTTGAGTGTAAAAATAAAATAAAAATAAAAATTGCAGTTTGAAACTTGGACCTAAAGTATTGCAAATAAAAAATTTAAATACCAATGGACTGTGTCCCCTCCGTATATGAGTCTGCTGCTGCATGTTAGAGAGGGGCGGGGAAGAGGGAGAGTCAAGAGTGGTTCCAGGTTTGAAGGTGCCACTGTGGCATATTGTTCAACATTTCATAAATGAGCACACAGGTAAAGGGAGTGTATATTAGTCAGAGAGATGGACTAGAACTGTAGAGACCTGAGTTTGGACCCATCTTCCGCCATAAATTCATTGCATGACCTGGATCAATCTCTCTCAGCCTAACTAGCTCATAAGAGTGGCCTTTTCACAGTTCAAAAGCACACTTTCACTAGCCAAAAGCACTTGAGTTAAGCATGAAGCAGGGCTGGTGAGAGGTGTGGCCTGAGAGGAGAGGGTGTGGCCTGGGAAAGAGTCCTGAAGATTTGCTAAAGGTAAAGGGACCCCTGACAGTTAAGTCCAGTTGCGAACAACTCTGGGGTTGTGGCGCTCATCTCATTTTACAGGCCGAGGGAGCTGGCGTTTGTCCGCTCCGCAGACAGTTTTTCCAGGTCATGTGGCCAGCATGACTAAGCCGCTTCTGGCTAAACCAGAGCAGCACATGGAAACACCATTACCTTCCCGCCAGAGCAGTACCTATTAATCTACTTGCACTCTTTGGTGTGCTTTCAAACTGCTAGGTTGGCAGGAGCTGGGGCTGAGCAACGGGAGCTCACCCCGTCGACAGGGTCAAATGTCATGCATGGGCCTGAGATGTCCCCCCCACCCTTCATTAATGTAACATGCACAGTGGCCTGTATCAGGTTCACAAAGATTTCCAGCAAAGTGAATTGGTACCAAGTGGAACAGCTCAAACACTCTCATTTAATTGGTCTATAAGCATCCTGATTACTGTCTGAGATTCTTGTGGTGTAGTGGAGAGCCACTGTCTTGTAGCAGTTAGGGTTCTGAATTAGGACCTGAAAGACCAGAGTTCAAATCCCCACTTGGTCATGAAGTTCACTGGGTGACCTTGGGCCAGACACCATCTCAGCCTAACCTACCCCACAGGGTTGTTGTGAGGATAAACTGGAGAGGGGAACAGCCATGTATGCTACATTGAGATCCTTGGAGGAAAGGTGAGTTATAAAAGCCGATGAAAAGATGTTGCAGATGCTGCCAAATTTTGGTAGACAATGGGAGTAGCTAGCTGTACACATATTTACGCTATTTTAGCTATAAAGGTATTCAGCATGTTCCTATTTTCCATATTTTTGCGAGGGGGAGCAGGAGTTCCATAACTCAGTGGCAGAACACATGCATTGCAGGTAAATGTTTACATGCTCAATCTCCATCATCTCTGCCAGGGCTGGAAAAATAATAACTCTGGACTACAATTCCCATTAGCCCCATCCAACAGGGCCAATAGTTGAAGAGGATGGAAGTTGTAGTCCAACAACATATGAACTCCAGGTTCATAGAATCCTAGAACTGTAGAGTTGGAAGGGACCCTGCCTATTCCAACCCCCTACAATACAGAATTTTCAGCTAAAGCATCCATGACTGTTGTCCATTCAAGCTCTGCTTAAACATCTCCAATGAAGGAGTGTCCAGCACCTTCTGAAGGAGTCCGTTCCCCTGTTGAACAGCTTTTCCCGTCAAAATGTTCTTCCTGGCTGGTGGAGTTAATACTGAAGTAGATGGACCTGTGGTCTGAGTTGGTGCCATGTGTCTTCCTATCCTACTCCTATGACTACTAGAACAGTATGTGTGTAAGAAAATGGTGCGTGACTAGCCAGTCATGGTGCCAGTAATGCCTAAAACACACCCCTGACACCCTAACTTATACATTTATAATTTCTTTTTGTTGCTATTCGTTGGTTTTGATGCTTCATGGGAGAGAAACTGCTATGGCAGAGAAACATGAAATCAAACCTGAGTCCTAGTATGATGTGGGCAGTGGTAGAGGAAGGGGGCAGGGGAGCAGTCGCCTTGGGTGCCATCTCTGAGGGGGTGACAAGAAGGTACCCTGCGGGAGGCTTGCCCCACCACCCCCGGGTGCAGCAGCGCACGCCACTGCCATCATGCCGCCACAGCCACATGTGGAGAATCCCTCTGCCGCCGCTGCTGTCGCAAGCAGAAGATCCCACCACCGTCCGCACGGCACTCGAGTGGCGCTGTCGGAAAAGAGCCTGGCAGCGTATGTACTGTACAGCGCTGCTATGTACGGGCCACACACCGCTGGTCAGTTTACCCTGCCCCCAACACCCCACACTGGGTGTCGGTTAGCCTTCCTTTGCCCCTGGGTGTGGGGGCTAATGTGTTTGGTTTGGAAGTGGGATGCTCAGTCTCAAAGATTCCTCTTGAACCATAAAGGCCTGAACGATATTCTCCAAGTCCTTCACCCTCAGCCCAGTGAGAATAAAAGAAAGTTTTAGCGTCTTCTAAATATCGCAAGGGATCTCAGTATTACAATGCTGAGTGCTACCAGATGACTGGTTTATTGAGCATTCATCCTGACTCATTTGCAGGAGACTTGATCTTGTAGTGGCAAGAGGTGCTTTTCCTTGCTTCCCAATGCATTATTGCAAAAGTCTTATCTTTTTTGTTGGGAAAGGGTTTTTTTGTTGCACAGTGCTTCCCAATCAAGTGAGTGCAATTATTAGTTTACCATTATGTGACTGAATCCCATTTGAAAATAAAAGCAGCCTGGACGTGGCCTTAAATACAGTTGTTCAGGCAGCTGGGTGGACAGTGAACTATAGAACAGGATTGCCATAGTGTGGTCACATCTGGTCACTGCACCCGTGCATTCCTTAATGGGATGTATCGGTAGTTCCCACGTCGCCAAGGAGGGGGAAATCAAGCCTTGGAGCATTTCTGACAGTGGTGGCTGCTGCCCACAAGACCTGCTGCAGCTGCAATGTCAAGGAGCATGGCAAAAGAACATGGGTGTGGCCATGTTGTTCTGATTTTCTCCCTGTAATGCACGAGCATTGCAATTTTAAAAATAGTTGGCACTTAATTAAACTGAAAAGCATATTAACTTTGGTTTGCAAGTGGTCTCTGCTTCTCGGCTGGGAGAAAAGTTACATTCTTTCCCACCTATTCTGGTTCTCTCCACATCCTCCTCCTTTGCAACCAAGCAGGGAGCACGGAAACATTGCCGTTTTGTCAATGCATGTAGCCTACAGGATTGCAGCCTGATCTGGTCTTAAAGCTGCCATGCAGGACTGCTAGCAAGAGACTCCTTATACAAGAAAAGGTTATTTTTCCCCACCCTGCTTATTAATTTCCACATTTCTTTTCCAGGATATGGAATAAGGTGGATGGGTATTCAATGGACTAGACAGGGGTCAGCAAACTTTTTCAGCAGGGGGCCAGTCCACTGTCCCTCAGACCTTGTGGGGGGCGGGACTATATTTTGAAAAAAAACAATGAATGAATTCCTATGCCCCACAAATAGCCCAGAGATACATTTTAAATAAAAGCACACATTCTACTCTGTAAAAACATGCTGATTCCTGGACCGTCCGCAGGCCAGATTGAGAAGGCGATTGGGCCGCATCCAGCCCACGGGCCTTAGGTTGCCTACCCATGGACTAGGACCTGGGAAACCAGGGTTAAAATCAACCATGACACTCGCTGGGTTACCCTGAGCCAGTCACACTCTCTCAGCCTAACCTACCTCACAGGGTTGTCAAGAGGATAATATGGGGGGAAAAGGAGACCCACAAATGCCACCTTGAGCTTCTTGGAGGAAAGGTGGATTGGATAAAAATATAATACTGATAAATAAGGAATAGTAGTAATAATAAAGTCTCTGTCCAGCCTGTTTGCTTCTGATTTTGAATTGGGGCGGGGGGGGGGGTTGGAATCATGAAGAAATGCCTAACCTAAAAATCAAAGAAAAAAGAACATGGATTAAAATCGGGAAATTCAAGCCTACAAATAATAGGACATGCAGGTCATCAGCAAAGAATTTTGGGAACTATGCTTTGTTAAGAGTCTCTCAACAACTATCAGCACCTTTAACAAACTACAGTTCCCAGGATTCTTTGGGGGAAGCCGTGTCTCTTAAAGTGGTATAAGAGTGCTTCAAATGCATAGTGTGAGCGAGTCTTCTTTCTTTTTTTTCCCTACCAAAAATGAATGGGATTCTGAAATGGAAAAGAAGAAGAAGCCTTGCACACCTTTACATGTGCATCCTGCAAATCCCCAGAACTTAAGCAGCCCACGCCATAGCTGTGCTGACGTGCTGCGATGGGAGAACTCTGCCATCCATGCAGACTTTGCAGGGTCAGGAGGCCCCTTTGGATCAAAGTTGTTAGGAATGCAAACAGCAGCTTCAGCTCAGCACTTGCAAACCACCAGTGAGCAGCCAGCAGCAGAGGCACCAGGAGGTCAGCTGCAAGTCAATTCAGATTAATACTTACAAGCCAATCAGGACAAAAATAGAGTTAATCTACTGGTTTGAGCCTCCAAACAGGGTGAATCAGAGGTGATTTGGCTCTCAGTGCATGTTGAGGAATATGAAGAGAATTAATGCAAATATTTAAATCTGTGCCCTCACTTTATTGGATTTTACTTTCATTGTCAAGTTGGGGGGGTGCTTCCAGAGGTGGCGAGTGCTCAATAAAGTAAAGTAAAATCCCAAATCACCACCAGCTTGTTAGGCCCCAGTTTGAAAAAATGCAAAAATGCAAAAATCAAGACCCGCTTAGCCAAATGCAGACTACCAGCTATATGTCAGGTGCTAAGCCAAGAAGATTTGACCTTTTGAATCATCACAGGTCAAGTTCAAAAAAGGGGTTCTGTCTAAACTGGAGAAAAACAGGATGCTGGAGTAGATGGGGAACTGGTCTGATTCAGCAGGGCTTTTCTTCTGTTCATAAGGATCCTTGTCTTGCTTCACATATACAACTATATGCTCAAAGGCCCTCCCTCGCTGCAGATATTGGTGATGTGTGTATAGATAGCAAGGGGGGGGTGTGCAATAATAGGGTGGGGCTAATTAGCATGGTCCTGCTCCACACTCCAACACTGTTCAAAGAATTCCCAAAGAGGGCAAGCATCACCTCTCACATCCTGTGAAGGCCACCTTTGCTGTGAAGCCATAAGTAGTCTCAGGAGTACCAGCTTGGCCCTGCGACCGTGGGTGTCTAGGGTTGTGGGTGCCATGCAGCGTGCATGACCCTGGTGCCAAATTTTGTGGGTGCCCAGCCCCTTCATGGGGCATTTTGTGGGTGCTCGGGCACCCAGGGCCCCAGAGAGCCAGCACCTATGAGGAGCCTCCAGGATACACCCCTTTTTAAAAAATGACTTTTTGCAGTTATGAAAATGATGAGGATATGCACCAAAAAGCGTGTGATAAACCAGTGGTTGACAAAAAGGTGTATAATTCCCCTGCAAGCAAATCAGAGCAAATGCCCAATAAACAGAGGGCATATTATAAATTCTGCACAATTTGTGCAAAACAAATCAGGATGACTGCTCTGGAGAAGCTGTTATCCTTAACCTGTTTAGTCCTCATCCACAAATGAGACTAAGGAACATGCACTTGCTATTAGTCATCTATCATTACCATTGCCACTACCCACCCATTCGTGTCTCTGCTGTTGTTGAGATTTATATTGCAAGTCCTTTAGGGTCAGGGGGTTCCCTTTTCCCCTAGCTTGTGCATACCCACGTTGGAGGAAAACAAATACATTTCCTTCTCTTGAGTTTGTAGTTAATGTATGTGTTACTGTAAACCACACGAGGGCACTGTTTGTCTAGCAATCTAGCCGCACTTGTTCGTAAGCCTCTTTGTCTACGTTAACTCCACCCCTATAAGCTGAGCCATTTTGTTTATCATTCATCCCTAGCTTGTTGAGAGAATATGTCTTCTGTTTCTCACTCTCCTCACTATTCATCCTGTAGTTTCTTCATGAATAAAGCATTTGAACTCCAAGAACTGCAAGTGATTATTCCAAACTACGGTAATTCCATCAAGCTGCAAGGTCTGCTAACAATCGATGTCAGCAAATCTCTGAATTGCCTGGTTTGGAATACAAATTTGGCATGTTCATAAAGTACACCCGTATCCTGATTGTGCAATTTCAATTCGTTCTCCATCTCAAATGTTAATCTGAGCCAGAGAAGTGGGAGGCAACATCTCTGCTATAGGAGAGAGGTAGGAAAAATGGGAAGGAGGAAGAGAGCTCCCCTGACCCCACCCTGGTTTTAGGGGAGATCTCGTGATATGTCTCTGGAAACTGGTGCTGCTGGTAGCAGTGCTTATCTGCTATTAGTGGAGGTGGCAGGGTGAGATGGGAGGGGGGTGGGGCCGGCCCAACCATGAGACAAGGTGAAGCCTCGTGGATGGCAGAATCCCCAGGTGCAGCAGATCCTGATGTAGATCTTTATTTGGGCATTGGGCCGGCCCTGGAGGCTTCCACACTCGTGGGCTGGGCCTGGGTCAAAGGCACCTTTGCCTGGAAATGTGCTGATCTTATGGTGCTCTTCTAGAATGGGGCAATACTTTTTTCTAAGGAGGTTTGGTGGCTTGGATTAGGGGTGGGGCTGGAAATGGGAATTCCCAGCTCCAACAAGTGGAAGGGAGCAAGAAAGTAACCTGAAATAAAATGGAGTGATCTTCTGCAAGTGGAACTTCTGCCAAGAAGATTCCTCTAGCTGATTATCCCCCTGCCCATCTGCATAACCCCCACTTTGAAGGGTCAACCCTCTGGAGAGTGTTTTTTGGAAGGAGCAGGTGGGAGGAGGGGAAGAGAGAGTTGTACAAACGATTTTTTACTCATGCAACCATTGGACACAACTCAATAATAAAAGCATACATTTTATTCAGATGTTGCCACTGATAACAGATAATCGTTGGACTTGACAATCTTTGGACTTTATGACAATAAAAACGTACAGAAGGTTAACAGTAATATGATATGTTATTGCCACCAGGAACTGTGCTTTGCAACTTTTTGATATGATGATTACAGTTTTATTATATATGTTGTTTCTTTACAGCCAGTTACGTGTGTGTTGTGGTACTCTGAACATGATTTACGCAACAAGACAATTGTGGTGTGTGTTGACCTAGTCATTTGCCATGGCTGTTTCTATTGATATAATTTATGTAATTAATGATGTAATTAATGTAATTAATGATATTAATGATGTTACATATTAATAGTTTGATTATTGCAATATAAACAGTGGAGACAGCAATGACTATTTAGCAAGTGGAATCTATTTATGATTAATTTACACTGGATAAATCTTTTAAAAATGAAGAAATACTAATGAAGATGGAAAAAACTTAATGTACTAGATCTCTACTAGTTGGATATTATTGTGATTATGTTCCTTTAAGAATGATAGATTCTAATTGCCTGTACCTATTGATTATTACTTAGAATATCTTTGATTGACTTTACTTATTTCTTCTATAGATATCCTGTGCTGTCTGAATTACTGCAAAGAAGGTATCCTTTCTTGTAACACACAGGTGTTTAGGTAATTAATGGTGTTACAATCTCCTAAGATTAATTTATATTTTTATGATCAGTATTAGGGAGTGGAGACCGCAATGACCATTTGCCAGATGGGATCCATTGATGATTAAGCCTCATTGAAAAAGTTTGATAAAGTTTTAATAGTATATAAATGAAGATGTGGAATACTTAACTTTTTGGATTTGTATCGGTTGGGTATCATTGCAATTAGGTTTCTTTAAGAATATTTAATTCTAATTGCCTGCACCTTCCCTGTTGCAGGGATTGCTCCTATATAGTTTAGTTTCAATGATCATTCATACAGAGCATCTCTGACTGGCAACTTCTGCGTTCCTGTGGACTATTTCGTCTGAAAAAACCTACTGAAAAATCTCCTGGAAACCTTGTTGCTGAAGAAGCCCAACCAATGGGTGAAACAAGGGTGTATCCTGAGAACTGGTCTATCATCAGCTGCCTTATTGTTACTAAGTGGTTCTGTTTGTTACACTTTTAAGACTTAGGACTATGCAGAAGGAAGACATCACTATGAAATGGCATTGCCAACAAGAACTGTACATTGTAATTGTTGGACTTGACAATCTTTGGACTTTACGACAATAAAAACATACAGAAGGTTAACAGTAATATGATATGTTATTGCCACCAGGAACTGTGCTTTGCAATTTTTTGATATGACGATTACAGTTTTATTATATATAATGTTATGTTTCTTAACAGCCGGTTATGTGTGTGTTATGGTATTCTGAACTGATAACAGATAGGCATCGAAAACAAAAGCAACAGTGCAAAAAAGGCTCAGTACAATAAACAGCTATCCTATCCATATTCCTTTCATTTTTCTGTCCAAAGAGCTGTCATACAATTCAGCTGGCTCAGATAGAAGGCAGGCATACCTTCCCAATGTGGACAGATGCAAGCCTTTAAACTACATTCCCCACAGCTGAGTATTAGGAATGGCAAAGCTTGTGTTTCGCATCCCAGAACTCTGATTTTCCCATGCTGGGATTTGTCATTGCTTGTGTCAAATTTAGCAAATACTTTGGCATTTACTTAATGCAACTAAAAGGACTCTTACTATTAGAAGCAATATTCAACCGTGCTGTTTAGGAAGGACCATAGCTCAGTGGTGGAGCATCTGCTCTGCATGCAGAAGGCCCCAGGTCCAATCCCCAGCATCTGGAAGAAGCTCACTGTCTGAAACCCCAGAGAGCTGCTGCTAGTCAGTGTCGACCATATTGAGCTATACTTGGCATAAGGCAGCTCCCAAAGTTCTGATGAAATGCTATTTTCTAGCAGAACAGCTAAAATGCATTGCAAGGCTATAATGGTTTCATGTGAATTGCACTAGTGAAGCCAGTGCCTGGAAGCAGCTGCTATCTGTGATAGAAAATATGTTTGGAGATATATACTGTATGTGTGTGTATGTGTGTTGAAAGAGAAAGACAAATGATATATTTGGCTGCACATTTGCTCTCTGCTTCTTTCTCTTTTGTTGGCCATTTGTTGTTGCCCAAGTAGGACCCAGACACAACACCCCAAGCATTTTAAAGCATTTCACACCAAGATGCAAATCAGTGGCTCTCGCTCCATCCCCATTGCGGATGCTCACTGGAAACTCTTGCCTGTCAGCCCTTAGAATTCAGAACTCCACGAGGTCATCGCTAGTAACAACCTTGATGGTGATGTGACCTGGCATGTCATAATCTTCGCGACTCCCTCTGTCCTGGAGCTGGAACTTCTGAAGACTTCTGGGGTAATTGGGTGATACTGAGATGCGCACTTGTCCCATGAACTTGTCGCAAAGGAGCCCGCTGTGCCAAACCTACAGAGATAGGAAGGAAATGAGAAATAATTGCTGCTAGATGGGCTGGCATTTTCCTCCCCATGCACCCCTCCCCCTTCCCACAATTGGAAAGGGTCAAAAGGTCATCTGTACAAGCCCTCAATTGGAAGAGCTCTCCTCTTTCAACCTCGCCTTGACCTCTGTGGGTTCTGTGTATCACTGTTGCACAGATGGCAAAGATGTGTCCCCAACACAGCTACGTGCTGCTACAGGCTGCAAGCGCTTGAAACTGTTCAGAGGTTCCCTCCCGCAGCAAAGTGGTCTTCCCTCTTATATGACAGCCGCAGAGGATCCAATTAACAAAGACATACAGATCGTGGAACTATGTGTGGTGTGTTTTTCACCTCCCTGAAAGCCATCCCCAAAATCACAGAAAAGATGCTTTAAGGGGAAACATTTTCACACCCCTGTTCTCCGTTCCACGCTAGCACCATTGCTGCTACTGGCAGACTGTTACTGACAGATTTGCCCAAGTAAAAATGCAGGTTTAGTATATCTAACCACATGCATCCTTTGTTATCCTGATTTCCTCTCACTTACCTTCTCTTCATATATACACATACAGAGTATACAAGGCCCCATCTGCACTGGAGTTCCGCTGGCTTTTTAAAATGCATGTGTTTCATACAGCCATTCCTATCACATATAAATCTACTTCAGTCATACCTTGGTTTTCAAACAGCTTTGTTCTCAAACATTTTGGCTCCCGAACGCCGCAAACCCAGAAGTGACTGTTCCAATTTGCGAACTATTTTTGGAAGCCGAACGTCCGACAGGGCTTCCGTGGCTTCTGATTGGGTGCAGGAAGCTCCTGCAGCCAATCAGAAGCTGTAGAAGCTCTGTCGGACGTTCGGCTTCCAAAAATAGTTCGCAAAAGTACAACTGTAGTATCTTTGCTGTGTTGTTTTAGTGGGATTGCTTTACTGCATATTTTAATTATGGATGTTTATAGCTTAAGTTATATACTATATATGTATGTGTTATATTAATATTTTGTTATATATATTCTAATAATTGCCTTTTATACTTGTAACCAGTTTAGAAGGCTGTTTGCCATTGAGTGGTCTAAAAATTAATAAATAACAACCAGAATTTACCCATCACAATATACCTGCTTTTTTATTATGTTAAAATGTACTACGGTGGCCACTTGTAATTTGAAGAAAAAGCAGTTAGGGAGTCCCAGTCCAGATTAGAGCCACACTCCAGTTTCCTATTGAAAAATTGCCCCGAGTTGTTACTAAATGCCTCTGGTAGTGTTTATGGCAAGCTTTACAGCAGAAAACCATTTGGACGGAGGGCATTCTAGAATGAAGTTTTGCAACTGCTTTTTCATCCCCCCCCCCAACTAAAAAAATGGTCTGTTTAAGCACACTTTTACAAAAGCATATTTTTTGTAATATACACTAGGCTGTGAATGTAACAAGTAAGTAAATCAACTATGTTGGCCTTCTGTTGGACTGGGGATACCCATAAAACACACTTGGGCTGTGTACACACTATGCTTTTAAAGCACATTCAGAGAATTCTGGGCACTGTGGTTCACCTCTCACAGAGTTACAGTTCTCAGCAACCCTTAATAAACTGCACTACCCAGAGGGCGATTGCTTCAAATGTGCTTTAAGTTATAGTGTGTACATAGCCTAAGTGACATTGAACCAGTTTTAATTTAGTCTTTGAAATATACTCAAAGTTGAGTAGTAATTTCATGCTCTTTATTTCAGCTCATAGGAACAGTGATTGAATTTCCCCCCGAACTCAGGCTTTATATACATTATTTACACAATGAGTACTGTCTGATTGGTTGATTATGTTTCCCTCCTGGAGCCTTATTGGGCTCCTGCTGAAGGCCAATCAGTTGTTGCATTCTAGGATTCTACCGGCCTAATAGGTTGATAAACTTCCTCCTGGGGTCTGATTGGGCTGCTCCCGCAGGCCAATCAGGTTGTTGTATTCTAGGCTCCTACCTGCCTATTGTTCTAAGATTCAAGCTTAGTACTGTACATAACAGTCTTGCTTAAACTGTTGACACGAGAAAAACAATGGTAGGGGAAAGCGTACCCCTTGGAGGAAGATAGGTTAAAAGAACATAACATGTAAAAATCAATAAAATTAAATGAAAAATCCCTATTAAATGCATGCACAATGTCCCACACATCTAAGGCTATGGTCACATGCCTCAAGATTTGGTATGAAGGCTCATACAATCATCACCTTGCTGAAACTAAACAGGTCTAGGTCAGGTTAGTGTCTGGGTGGGAGGCTGTTTGGGAATCACCTCTAATGATGTATTATTGTGCTTTCCATGATCCATTAAACTGGAACCTGTATTGTAGGAGTTCTGTTTTTATTATATTGTTTTAGGTTGGTTTGTACTATTGTACGCTGTTCAGAAATGCTTAAACTTTTAAGCAGTTTAGAAATACTTTAAAATAAAATATCTAATGTCTGCTACCCTGCTGTGGGTTCCATAGAAATTTAAGAAAACAAAAGGAGAAGGAAAGAAAATAGTAGAAAGCAGGTACAAGTAGGAATGTAATAATTTCTCTTACCTGGACAACAATCGGGCTCGCAATGTTCCTCTGGTAGAAAATGGCTTGTGTATTGAAAATAGCACTGAGGGTGCTCTTCTGCACAGGAGAACGAACTTTCTGATTCTCACACTTGATGACAATGTAGGGATTTGCTCCTGGGAAAAGACAGTGTTGTTCCACTTTCATCACCACCATCATTCATTTAATGCAATATGGACACTTTGCCACTATACAAATTCAGCCATATACCAAAGAAACATAGGGACTAGCCACCTAAACATTTTTGCTAGCACAATGGAACTTTCCCACCCTCTTCTTTCCCTGTGCACCACCCTGCAACTCCTAAATCAGTTTCAGATTCACTTTCCTTCCATCATGACACTCAAGGTAGCATACTTTCCCAGCCAAGCATGGACTTAGTTTCAGCAACGTGGCTGCATCACATGGCCTCAGACAATGCCCTGAGATGCACGGTACAAGAAGATGCAACTGGTGAAATAATAGGCCAGCTAGACAGCTCACTGGGGTGGGTATATCATTATTAATATCATTATATATTTATTTATATATCCTGCTGTTTTCCCCTGACAGGACTTAAGGCAGCTTTCATATAAAAATGAGAGCGGCTAAAAGCATTGGGGGGGGGGACCCAATAATTTAAAAGCAATTACCGTATTTTTTGCTCTATAAGACGCACCTGACCATAAGACGCACCTAGTTTTAGAGGAGGAGAACAAGAAAAAAAATATTCTCTCCCTCTCTGCTCAGCGCCTCTCCAGCAAAGCAGGAGGAGAAACAGAAGGGGCTCCATTTCTCCTCCTGCTTTGCTGAAGGGGCGCTGCGCAGCTTTCCCTCTCTGCGCAGCGCCTCTTCAGAATTGAAACTGCGCACCGATCCCTCTCGCTCTCCTGGCTTCAGGGATAGCTGCGCAGCCTGCATTCGCTCCATAAGACGCACAAACATTTCCTCTTACTTTTTAGGAGGGGAAAAGTGTGTCTTATAGAGCGAAAAATACGGTAAACATTTATAGAAGTAAAACTAATATACACATATAAAGTCTATTAAAACCATGCAAATAAGAACAGCATGGCACCAGCCCTTTCATTAAAAGCAGCCAGTTCCCAAAATCCTGTTGGAGTAAGAAAGTCTTCACTTGCTGGCAGAAGGGCAACATTGAGGGAGCCAGTTTAACTTCTCTAGGAAAAGAGCTGCAATGTCTGGGAGCAGCCAGTACTGAGGCCCTCTCCTATGTCCCCATCATTGAGCTATTTTTTAAGGAAAAGCAGCAAAAACTACACGGCCAACGTCGCTTGTCATATGTCCAGATTTCCCCGGACCTTTCCCTTCCAATTTTCACCCAGACACTCCTTCCGCCTACAATATTCTGATTATGTCAAAACTAGGGCAGGTTCAAATGAGGGAATACGGTCTTTCAGATGGTTTGGACTGAAGCAATGTAGGGCTTTACAGGAATATCACAACCATATTACTCCACTGCTGAAATAACTGCATGGGTTGCCAATTAGCTACTAGACTAAGTTCAAGGTGCTGGAATACAAAGCCTTATACAACTTGAGAACAGGACACCAAAAAGTCACCCTATTCCATACATTGTCAAATGATCATCTCACTTTGTCAACTGATCATCTCAAGGGTACCCAGTAGATACCATCTTATCACAATATTGGAATTAGGTCTTTAATGTGGTGACACTCACACTCCTGCTAAATATTTGACAGGCGCTTGTTGAAGACTTTCCTCTTTCAACAAGACTTGTAGGTGGAATTTGTTGTCTATCCGTATTGCACTGGACTTTGATTGAATACACATAATTGTTTTTGCGGTTTTTAATTGTATTGTATTTATTTTTTGTTTTTAAGTTATTTTTATATGTGCAATTATTTTAACTGGTGTGTGTGTGTTTTACATATGCATAAATCGCTCTGAGGTGCCTCATAGGGAGCAATTCATGAATGATATGAATAAATAACAAGGTGCTCAACAGAAATTATAGGAAGCTTACCATTCCTAGTCTTCAGGAACAAGATGAAAGGAGCCTCATACACCATTAAAAAGCAGAGGTTCATTTTGTTAAGTCAGGAGCCATGCGACCTTCAGCCCACGAGAAGGCAGTTATTGCAGATGCATAAACTAACCTTGGACAGTGTCTTTGAATGCTACCACCACAACAGGGCTTTTCATTATTTTTTTTTAAATAATATTTATTACTTTTAAAGCTTACAAAAAAGAAAGAAGAGAAAGAAAACAAAAAAGAGAAAAAACAATACAATACAATATATAAACAATACAAAGCACAACCTTAACACATTAAACTAAACACAATAAACAAAACAAAACAAAACAAAAACAATTTAAAAGCATACATCATACCTTTTCCATACTCTATCTTTCATTCCCTTGTTTCATCGACCTCCTCTCACCTCCCTCTTTGTATTCCACTTCCATTAATTGTTTCAGCAATTCCTTTCCATCTTTCTCTATTTTCTATCATATAAATGTCTTAACATATTTTTAATCTTATTTCCATTAAAACTAGTATACTTATTTAAGCTTAACTCCTTATAACATTTCTACTAAGGCCATAAAATTTCATTCCAACATTTTTCTATCACTCATTAATTTTACAATATTTCTATATATAGACTTTAAATTTTCCAATCTTCTTCCACCATCTCCTCTCCCCAGTCTCGGACTCTGCCAGTCACTTCCGTCAACTCCATACAGTCCATCAACCTGGAGATCTTATTTCCGAGGCTCTTAACTCTTTTCCAAGTCCCTTCTGCAGGTCTTCTTCATATTCTTTGATGCTGTAGAGCAGATCTCGGGGAAACTCCGACCTAACGATACTTTTGTTCCTTCTTGACAGGTCAGCCAAATTTCCATAATTAAAGCTAAAATCCATGAAGTATTTCAGGACATGTTTCAAGATTCCTCCAAATCCAAAGGCCCCCAAAACTCCAGTCTCCTCCTGACCCAAGTCCATGTCCCAAAAGTCAGTTAATCCCTGCATGGAGGGATCTTTCCAGCTTTCCTTCTCCAGTCCAGGCCGGGCTCCGATCCTCAAAATCTGACTTTTTCTAGATTCAATCATAAAAGGCCTCAACTTATAGTCCTCAATTTGCCTCTGTAAGGCTGAGGCTCCCACTTGTATTACTTTAGGTTCGACAACAGCAACTTTCTCCTTCTCCTTCTCCACATTTTGTTCTGCTAAAGTAGATTCCTGTAGCAAATCCTGAATAATTTCTGTATTGGTGCTCACTTTTTGTCCCAAATTAATCACTTTTTGTCCCAAGTTATCAATTTTAGTAGCCATAACATCCGTCTTCTTGTGAAGCTGTTCCAACGAATAGCTTATCTTGCATAATGCAGTCACTAAGGCTTCTCCTGTCGACATTCTTAAATGGTCCAAGGTCAATCCTTGATTCTCACAGTTCTTATCATGCAGCTGGAGATTCCCCAGCTCCACTCTTGTAACAGTTTCAAAAGCTCCCTCTAGAGGGAAACAGTCTCCACTTGTATCAATCCTTTCAAGCATAGTTCCAAAAGTAAAGTTAGTTTCAATTTTCAGTTACTTTTCCTCCTTTTTAAATGCAGAAGAGGGCAATGGAAAGAATATATTTCTCTTATTTAACTAACTGTCAGCATACGTTTTATTCACAGTCAATGAACTCTCCCAAAATGTCAATCTACTGGCAGCCCGTTTCCAGGTTCAGAGCAGTGGTAATTTAATTTTTATCACTCTCTCCTGCAGGCTTACCCGATCCAAAATTTCCCCCCTCTTCTCCTGCTTCCAAGGGGGGTTTAATGATTTTATTTTTTTAAAAAAAAATTATTGAAGATTTTCTTAATACAATAAAATAAAAACCAGAATAAACAGAAAACAGAACAAAAAGGAGAAAAAAAACAGAAATACAGTTAACATCTTATAGTAACCATATTTTCTTCGCTTTTTGGGCTTCCTCACGTCTCTCGCTCCTGCGTTCCAAAATTATACAATTTTAACCAGCAAATTATCACCTTGTTTCCATACTTATTCTATAGATTGCTAATATTATGTCCCTAACTTTGAATACTTTTATCTAAATCTTGAATACCCAATTTAAACATGATAGTTATTCAAAGTTTATTTTTCTCTTGAATTCACTTATTCTCATATTCTTTTCAACTAGCTTAATGGAGCCGTGTTATTTTCAATCTCGCATCCTTCTTAGCACTCATATAATTTACAATGTTTTTGTAGATAGTCCTTAAATTTCTTCCAATCCTCTTCCACTGCTTCCTCTCCCAGGTCTCGGAATCTGCCGGTCATTTCTGCCAGTTCCATATAGTCCGTCAGTTGCATCTGCCATTCTTCCAGCGTGGGCAAATCTTGAGTTTTCCAATATTTGGCGACAAGTATCCTTGCTGCTGTTGTAGCATACATGAAAAAAGTTCTGTCCTTCTTTAACACCCTCTGGCCAACAATGCCCAAAAGGAAGGTCTCTGGTTTCTTAGGGAAGTTATACTTAAATACCTTTTCAGCTCATTATATATCATTTCCAAGAAAGCCTTAACCCTAGGGCAAGTCCACCAGAGGTGAAAGAACGTTCCTTCGGTTTCCTTACATTTCCAGCACTTATTATCAGGCAAATGGTATATTTTTGCAAGCTTGACTGGGGTCATGTACCACCTATATATCATTTTCATAATATTTTCTTTCAAGGCATTACATGCCGTAAATTTCATACCGGTGGTCCACAACTTTTCCCAATCAGCAAACATAATATTATACCCAATGTCCTGTGCCCATTTTATCATAGCTGATTTAACCGTTTCATCCTGTGTGTTCCATTTTAACAGCAAGTTATACATTCTTGAGAGTACCTTAGTCTTAGGTTCTAACAATTCTGTTTCCAACTTCGATTTTTCCACCTGGAAACCTAACTTTTTATCCAATTTAAAAACCTCTTTAATCTGAGCATAATGTAACCAATCTCGCACTTTATCTTTTAGTTTCTCCAAACTCTGTAGCCTCCAATTATCTCCATCTTTTTTCTAGTATTTCCCAATATTTCAGCCATTTGACCTCCATATTGGGTCTTTTCAGAGCCTTAGCTTCCATGGGTGACAGCCACCTTGGGGTCTTATTTTCTAATAAGTCTTTGTATTTTGTCCAGACAGGGTTTAATGATTTTAATCGATGGAAGTTTAATCCTTTACATAAGGCTTTCCAAGACCTTAGCTTGCAGCTTCTTTGCTTCAATCTATTTATAAAAGGGGAAGGCGTACTTCCTGTTTGAAACCTTCCCATTTCGGTACCAAATTAAGACGTTTGTAAATCCAATTTTCCGTTCTACTCACAGGTAGTTGTTTAGAGTCAAATTGTCCACAGGAAAAAGTCAGCGCTCTCCGGCAACAGCAATGCGGCTTCCCTCCGTGAAAAAAGCAGTCAATTCGAAGCACTGCGCCACTCACCCCACGTCGCTCCGGATCCCCAAAACTAGGTTTCCCCGCGAGCAGGGGAGACGCAAAGGGTGCCAGCAGAATCCCACGTTCACAAGCTTCTCCCGCCTGTGATTTTAGTGGGTCTCCGCCTTTGCCGTGGCGGTCAGACCCTGATTTCCATGGAGCAAATTCCTCCCGATCGGAGGAACTCCTCCATTGCCGGAGGTGCCAACCCGGAAGTCTCCACAACAGGGCTTTTCAATGACAGCCAGACATAAGCATCTCCTTGTCTTGATCATTTTCCTCTTGAACAAACACTTTGAACAGGCCTCGCACAAGAAGAGGGGAAAATAAAACCCTGACCGAGTTGGCCACTGGAGTGTCTTGTCTTATTGCTCAGTATTGATTAGATTAGAGGATGTTATGGCTCATTGGGTCTGAAGTGGATTTTTTTTTAAAATTTTACAACCTGAAAGCATCAAGGAGTAGGTAGAACTCTTGTTAAGGGGGATTTATAAGCGCTCTGGCCAAACACTGCTGTCCTTTGACATTTAAAATTTAAAATGCTGCGTGAAATCACACTCTTTCCGAGCACATGGACTTGATGGGAATGAGCTTCTGGTGGCATCATGTGGAAAAAGGAGAAGGGTTGGCCTTTTCAGCAAAACTAATTTGGGTTCCTGGTGTGTGTGTGTGTGAGAGAGAGAGAGAGAGAGAGAGAGAGAGAGAGAGAATGCAGGGCCTCAAACCTACACCTGCCTATCATTAAGAGCCAGTGTGGTGCAGCAGTTTAAGTGTTGGACTAGGACCTGGGAGAGACCAGGGTTCAAATCCCCACTCAGCCATGACACACATTGGGTGACCCGGGGGCCTGGAGTTGTGGCATGTTAGGCTAAGAGGCAAGATCACCCAGTGAGCTTCATGCCTGAGACGGGATTTGAACCCTGATCACCCAAGTCTTAGCCTGATGCTCTAACCACTCACACCACACTGCCTCTCATGTCATGGCTCTCAACCTGCCCATATATTAAGATCAAGAACATAAACCCTCGTTGTTTGTAGGCCAGCAGGGGAGATGGTCTTTTCTGTGGTGGCCCTGTGGATGTCAAAATCCTTACTAAACGAATCTGAGAAGGCTGTCGCACTCCAATGTTTTCACATACAGGTACACAGAGGAGTAGCTGCACAGCTAATCCAGAAAGGGAGAAATCACAGTAGTCAGAAAAAATGGTGGTGAAATACCAGCAGCAGTGAGGGAGGAGGAACAGTGGTGCTGAAAAAAGTGGATATTCACACAATGGAGAGAAATTTCTCTCACGGTTGAGTTTCTTGGACCTGAAAGTCAACACTGGCAAATTATTCAGAATAGCCCTGCTAGGCACTGAATGCCATTTTGCTGTTCACTGACTACAAGTACTAGATGTAAATCTAAGTAATAGGCTTTTAAATATCCCTGTGCTCCACGTGGCTTGGTGCTTGCAAATCCCATACGCAGCACTTGGCAGCCAGAGGTGTTTGTTTTATTGATCTGTCAGCACCGTAGTAGGAGCTGAGAAATAATCAGTCCTCTCAATCCGTCTGCCTCTGTCACACACACACACACCCCTTCGGGAAATGTGAAAAGAAAAATGTTTCATGTGTGTGTTGGGGGCAGGGGAGGAAGGCTCTAAAAATAATGATTTAGCAGCCTGAGCTGAGAAAATTCCACTGCTTTTTAAGAGGCTCTTCTGCTTTTCTCTTTTTATATCGACCCCTTTGTTTCTCTGTTCTGCTAGGGCTTAGGCAAACACATGAAGCCATTGCAAAGGTTGCAAAATTTATCAAATGCCAAAAAATTAACAAGTGTTTAAATCTGGTACTGCCATTGAGCTTGAGGCCCCAGGCCAGATGACCTTCCTCCTGCCACTTCCGATTGGCCTTGCTTCAATATATACATGCATACATAACATCTGGATGTTATGCTGAATGCCATTTATGCTTAAACTCTTTCAGAGCATTTGCAGAACACTGACTACTGGTATTTGTCAAGGAAAACTGCCAAGGAGTCTCTGGCTGTTGAAATTGTTCCAAGGCTGTCAAAGAAGGTTGGCATAAGAAGTTGAAAGGCATTAGGTGCAACGGCAGCTGAATTACATGATGTAGATTTCCTCCCTGTTCCTTTTGAACAAACTATGTTATCAGTCGGTGGATTTTAAGAAATTCGAAATAAGGTGATGTAAGTCACATGGCCAAATATTGATTACTCTCATTTATCATTCATTCAGTATGAAATTACATAAAATGTTACTAGAGATGTGTCTGTGTGTGCATTTCCAAAACTCAACAAAAGCTATTTTGAATATGCATTCTTCACATATTATCCCACCTCTATGGCTTTTGATGTTTAAATTAGGCTAGCGAGCAACCCAAGCAACAAATGGCTGAAAAAGAAACCTGCATAGGTTCCAGTGCTTCTCTAGTGTCAAATGTCCAAAGACAAAGTACAGTTAACAAATAGGCAGCAGAGGGCGCTGCTTGACTTTCAAGTGAGTATCTCCCTTTCATGTATGCTAAGTTTAAAAGGAGCCTGACAAATTAATCAAGACTGGGTACAGACACACGGCTTGTCCACACTTCCGCTTGTCTCATGCTTTTAGTTTGTCCCATGCTTTCTAGGCATGTGTTACTATTATTATTTGCAGTCAGCTGTTGCCTCTTCAATGCTCTATTCAGCACAGACTGCCCTCTGCCACCCCAATCTACCTAAACAGCTAACATGAAAGGAGAAGAAGTGCGTGTTAGTCTCTGGACAATTCCAATGCACACGATCATCTCATTTCATGAAAACCACGGGGGAGTGAACCCAGGAAGTGGCTAGAATAAATTGCAAAAGGCCCCATTGAGTGCTTATCCATTCTACCACTTACTCCTGGGAAAACCTGTGTTTTAAGTTCTGACCTGGGGTGCCAACTTGAATGAAATATTGGGGGGGGGGAGCAGGTAAGCCTTGCCCTGCATTATCAATCACAAGATGTGGCACTGGCACACACACACACACACACACTCCATTTGAATGGCAATGGCCATCAGCTTTGGAAGGGCCAAGCCCCCTCAAATATTTTATTGGCTCCTATGATCAGAACAAATGGGTTTTCTGGAGGAAAGTGGCAGGACAAAGGCAAAAACACTCAGACATATGCATTCTAGGCATGGGACAAGTGGCAGCGTGGGCGAGCTCAGAATCACCTTGAAACAAACCTTCCATTGCCCAGAGCTAAGTATGGACCATGGATGGACAGGGCTTTTCTTCAGATGGAAGTCACCAGAACTCAGTTCCTGCACCTCCATTATAAGAGGACAAGGGAGGAGTTCATGATGAGTTCCAACACCTCTTTTTCTAGAAAAATAGCACTGTGAATGAGTGTGTGCCTTACAAAGCGAAATCCCAGTCCACCTGAAACTGCAATTTTAGGTCAGGTTTAGATATCTAAAATTCAGACTGCAACATCTGACTTTTAGCTTCATTCCAGGATTTTTAATATGTTTCATCTCTGTGTTATTCACTAAGTCGACAGGAATGATTTCCCTAAGAACGTGCTGTACAGCTCTCTTAAATCTTAGTTCCCTTTCTTAATCTTAAGCTCACCTGCTAGTTTTATCTGACAGCACAGTGTTTCCGTAGATTAAGAGAAATTGAATTTTAATGTTCAGGTCATCTGAATAATTTACTAACTCAGTACAAGAACCACAAAGACTTTTGGATTAACCCTTTGCACTTACCGATATATGGGTCCTGACATCTAAGACGTGACACAGAGTGGACTTTAACTTGGGACACCCTCGCAACGAAGCCACGTAGAATGTCCAGGCAGGCGCCCCTGGGTCGATGCAGCGTAAGCTCCCTGGAACACCAAGACAAAATGTATCAGGTAGGAATGACTGGTGGATTAATACCAGATTCTATATGGAATATTGAACTTTTGCCTCCCTTACTTTGATGCCACCAGATACTTTGATGCTTATGGACAAATAATACGGTGTTGTGGGTGATTAATTTCAAAGTATTACAAGTGGGGAGAAAAGTTCTTCATTGGGGATGACACCTTAGAATAATATTTGAGCAGGGTTTTTTGCTCCAAGGTGTTAGGATGACTTTTTGTTGGGACAATGTTTAAAATACATTTGCAAACATTGTAGGTTTGGCGCTTTGTTTCCTTGGGAAACAAAATGCCACAAAATAATACAGGTGTGCTGTGGAGTCTTGCCCACTCCTGTCAATCTGATGTTTAGCTCTGCCCTCCCAAAAATATTTTTCTTGATTTTGCAGTAATACATGTTAAGTGAACACATTAAAATTTGTAGAATGAGAAAATGAGGATATCCGTCCTCCTTGCCTCCTCTTGGCAGAAGCCAGGTAAGTATTAACCTTTTTTATATTCTATTATATGATCTTCAGTCATGTTTGTTTACTGTCTCTGTCATTCCTTCAAGAGGATTCTTGCATATCATATCATCGTAGTTTCCATGAACCAAAGGAGACAGGACACACATGGCCATAGTTCTAACCAAGTCAGGAAGTCCAGATCTGTACTGATGCAACCAATATGGTGTTCTCCATTCATGTGCAATAATGGCCACCAACCGGGCAGAGAAAGTGTCTGGTTTCCAACCCACCCTGTACTGCTACTTTATGAGTGATTTTTCCCTGCAAGTGCTAACCACCTATAATAATAATAATAATAATAATAATAATAATAATAATAATAATTTTTATTTATACCCTGCCCTCCCCAGCCAAGGCCGGGCTCAGGGCAGCTAACAAGCAATAATAAAAACAATTTGAATGAATACAACTTAAAAACACGATTAAAATACAACATTAAAATATTGAAACATTAAAATATTAAAATGCAGCCTCATCACAGGAGGAGAAAGGAAAAAGAAAAAAGAAAGAGGGGGAGGGAATCAAATTGGCTCCAAGCCAAAGGCCAGACGGAACAACTCTGTCTTACAGGCCCTGCGGAAAGAAATCAGATCCTGCAGGGCCCTGGTCTCATGATATGATAGCCATGTTCAAATATATAAAAGGATGTCACATAGAGGAGGGAGAAAGGTTGTTTTCTGCTGCTCCAGAGAAGCGGACACAGAGCAATGGTTCCAAACTACAAGAAAAAAGATTCCACCTAAACATTAGGAAAAACTTCCTGACAGTAAGAGCTGTTCGACAGTGGAATTTGCTGCCAAGGAGTGTGGTGGAGTCTCCTTCTTTGGAGGTCTTTAAGCAGAGGCTTGACAACCATATGTCAGGAGTGCTCTGATGGTGTTTCCTGCTTGGCAGGGGGTTGGACTCGATGGCCCTTGTGGTCTCTTCCAACTCTATGATTCTATGATTCATGAGGCAGAGCGTTCCACCAGGCTGGAGCCAGAGCTGAAAAGACCCTGGCTCTGGTTGAGGCTAATCTAACTTCCTTAGAGCCTGGGACCACTAGGGTGTTGCTATTTATGGACCCTGAGGCACTCTGTGGGGCATACCAGGAGAGGCAGTCCCGTAGGCACGAGGGTCCTAGGCCGTGAAGGGCTTTAAAGGTCAAAAGCAGCACCTTAAATCTGACCCTGTACTCCGGGAGCCAGTGCAGCTGGAAAAGCACCGGGTGAATATGCTCCCATGGCAGAGACCCCACGAGGAGCCTCGCTGCAGCATTCTGCACCCGCTGGAGTTTCTGGGACAGCTTCAAGGGCAGCCCCGCATAGAGCGAATTACAGTAGTCAAGCCTGGAGGTGACCGTCGCATGGATCACTGTGGCCAAGTCGGGGCGGGAAAGGTAAGGGTGCTACCCACCTTATTTTTATGCCTGCATGCCATTTTACATTGTTTCATTATTCGACTCTAAAGCCGTAAACTATCTGGGTCCTTAGAGTGAAGGGTAATAAATAATAATAATAATAATAATAATAATAATAATAATAATACTGTAATAGTAATAATCTCCATTCTTATAATTTGAATCCTACCCTCTGTAGCAACAGAATACAGTGGTACCTCAGGTTACATACGCTTCAGGTTACAGACTCTGCTAACCCAGAAATAGTGCTTCAGGTTAAGAACTTTGCTTCAGGATGAGAACAGAAATCGTGCTCTGGTGGCACGGCGGCAGCAGGAGGCCCCCATTAGGTAAAGTGGTGCTTCAGGTTAAGAACAGTTTCAGGTTAAGTACGGACCTCCAGAACGAATTAAGTACTTAACCTGAGGTACCACTGTACAAGCTTCCTCCATCTTCTATGCCACAGCCCTTCTGATATTTGAAGATGGCTATCATAACATCTCTCTGGACTCATCCTAACTATGGCTTGTCTAACCACTTTCCACAGGGGAAACCTGGTCTTTACCATTGAATCAGAGCAAACATCAATGGAGTTTTCTGTGATTTGACGTTTGCTGTGATTTAGTGCTAAAGAACAGGTTTTCCTGAGAAAGTGGCAGGGCGAACAGAAAAAAATCTCACTCATGCTTTCTTACGCATGGGAGAAGCAAAAGTGTGGATGAGCCTCATTCTTCTCCAGGGTAAGCATTCCCAACTCCCAAGGCTTGATTTCCAGGTGCTTGGTCATCTTTGACACTCTCCTCTGAACATGTTTGTCGAAATTCTTCTTAAGTTGTCATGCCCAGAACTGGACACAGGAGACTCCAGGTGTGGTCTGACCAAGGCAGAATAGAACTGTACTACTCCTTTCCTTGATCAGAACACTATATTAGTGTTGATGCAGTCTAGAATAACATTAACTAATTTTTTGCTGCTGTATCATACTGTTCACCCATCTGAAGCTACTAGGAACCCCTAAATCCTTTTCATGTGTTCTGTCAAGCCAGGTGCCCCCTTCCCATCCTGTATTTGTGCATCCGAGTATTCCTGCCTATGTGTAGAACCTTGAATTTGTACCTACTGAAATGGGACTTTAACAAATGGTTTTGGCCCAGTCCTTCAATATGTTAAAGCCACCCTGAATCCTGATCCCTTAATTCCTTCAAATTATTTGTAAAGATGTTGAACACCAGGCCCCACAGCACCCCTCTTGCCACTCCCCCCCCCCCAGGATGAACCATTGGTCCCAGCTGTCCTGATTGTGCAGAGCACCTAAATGCGAGCAGCTGCTCAGGTGCAGGTGTTATTTTTAGCCCTAAGAGGATTCTTAGTCCTCTTAGCCAGGCACCCCACATGTTAAGGGCCTTGAGGACCCTGAAGCTGGTGCAGATGATCCCCTTGAGGGGCCATCCAAGTTGAGGCCTGCTGAAGAGTCTCTCGAGCTGTCAGAGGAGGAGGCAGGGCCACCCACATCCTCAAGAATGTTGGTGTCAGAAAGCTCCAAGTCTAGCCTGAAGAGCAATGGCATAACATGTGTCTACAACCCCAGAGCCATCATGCTAGTCATGAGTGAGCGATCACTGGAGCTCTTTCACTAACAGCAGCAGTGATTAGGACGTGGTCTAAAAAGACAGCGTATATAAGGCCACCCTCTTGAGCTCCCCCACTTGCTGGAAATAACATGGGGCTCTGGCTCCCAATTCCCAGGTCCCCACCTTGCTGAATTTCCTGCAATATTCTCTGTGTGCCTCACATGTGGACCTAGACTGATTTTCTGTGATTGAGCTTGGCTTGTTTAGACTGTGCTGCTCCTGCAAGCCTGCCTTCAGTGCTTTGATGAGAGAGACTCATGCCTCCTGGGTCTGGGACGCTAAGCTCCTGAGGGCACCCCTGGAACATGACCACAGCTGAGCATACAAAAACATGTGCCTATTACAGGGAATTGCAGTCAATACAGAAATAGACCATACCTGAGTAAGGCACAAACACATTTATTCTATGAGATATAACAAAGAAATGCTTCTCCCTTTTGTGGTCCCATGACAAAAAGATAGTAAGACCCAATTTAAACTCTGCTGTAGCAACTAGCACACACCCCATGCCTCATTAAAACTGGGTGCTCAGCTACTAAGCATGGTTCATTAGCATGTCAGCATAGCACGCTACAGATTCTGCAACATTACTTCTTTTCTTCTGTTTTTGAATTTTTAATGCAACATTCTGATTGCAAGAACAACCTGGATGTATGCAACACTGCATAGGTATCTTCCTCTTGAGCACTTTGCATTTAAACCAGTCCTAATTCTTTAGAAGCTGGGAACACAAAGACCATGTGATATGTGTGTTCAGAATATCTTCTAGGCACAGCCCATTAGAATCGAATGGGACCTCACTGAGGACACACCACTGTTCTGATATGGGAAAAGGAGGCATTCTCCAGCTCGATAAGAGGTATATCAAATTTCTCATGTTCCACTGTTCGACCTAATTTGTATCTGTACACCAGGAAAGCCAATGAAAACATAAATGCACCAAAAGGAAGAACACTTTATTCTAATTGACACTTATATAAAGGAAAAAGAATGATAAACAATAAATGATAGTATCAAACACCAGTAGAAAGGCAATCTTGCATCCTTTTGTGAATGGGTGTAGAACTATTTGCTACTGTGTGGAATCTGGAGGTGAACAGAATGCATCTCCATCCCCAAGGCAGTTTCACATCGAATACTGCCCCTTGGGAAAAATTGCAATTGAGAGAAATGAGAGTGGTTGTAAACTGGCATGGGACAAAAGCACAAAGGTTGCATGCAATGTGATCCCTGAAACTACAGTGAATGTCATCCTCACAAGAAATGGGTGCACCCTTTTTTGCAGTCATCATGTCAGTCCTTTTGTGAATGGGTGTAGAACTATCTCCTACTGTGTGGAATCTGGAGGTGAACAGAATGCATCTCCATCCCCAAGGCAGTTTCACATTGAATACTGCCCCTTGGGAAATATTGTAATCAAGAGAAATGAGAGTGGTTGTAAACTGGCAAGGGGCAAATGCACAAATGTTGCAGGCAATGTGATCCCTGAAACCACAGTGGATGTCATCCTCACAAGAAATGGGTGCAGCCCTTTTTGCAGTCATCATGTCAGTCCTTTTGTGAATGGGTGTAGAACTATCTCCTACTGTGTGGAATCTGGAGGTGAACAGAATGCATCTCCATCCCCAAGGCAGTTTCACATTGAATACTTCCCCTTGGGAAATATTGTAATCAAGAGAAATGAGAGTGGTTGTAAACTGGCAAGGGGCAAATGCACAAATGTTGCAGGCAATGTGATCCCTGAAACCACAGTGGATGTCATCCTCACAAGAAATGGGTGCAGCCCTTTTTGCAGTCATCATGTCAGTCCTTTTGTGAATGGGTGTAGAACTATCTCCTACTGTGTGGAATCTGGAGGTGAACAGAATGCATCTCCATCCCCAAGGCAGTTTCACATTGAATACTGCCCCTTGGGAAATATTGTAATCAAGAGAAATGAGAGTGGTTGTAAACTGGCAAGGGGCAAAAGCACAAAGGTTGCATGCAATGTGATCCCTGAAACCACAGTGAATGTCATCCTCACAAGAAATGGGTGCACCCCTTTTTGCAGTCATCATGTCAGTGCTCCCCACCGAAGTGTGTTGTACATCTGTCTCACTCATCATCACTCTTTGAATCTTTTGCTTCCTTGGTCTAAGACAGATGCGCATGTTATTCATGCAAGACTGGGAGAAATGGGAAGGGAAAATTGCTGTCATCTTCAAGTAGTCGTAGTACCTGAGCTCCGATGGCACATCTGTGAACAGCCTCAGAATGAATTCAGCTTCAGTATCAGGTCTGAAGGTGGTTGGGATCAGGACATACCGGCCTTCCTTGAGGCACAACTTCGAAAATACCATGCGATTGTCAATGTACATGGAAGTTGCCATTTTCTCTTGCACTGTCACTTTATGCATTCGATACTCTCTGTTGGCCTCAACCTAGGGTTAGAAAACAGATTGAGTTGCATAGCATAGAGCAATCTAACACAACATGAGAGTGAGGTAGATCCTATGCTGTGACTTCAAACAGGCATAAAGATAAAGATAGATTTGAATGTTTTAGAGCAGAGGTAGGGAGCAGAGGTGGTTTTTTGTGTGTTTTCACACAAATGGTGCAAAAGTCACACCATTTGAATTGAAGAACAGAGTGTCTCAAAGTGCACTAAGGATTTCGTGTTTGGTATCAGAACTGAACTGAGCTCACAGCCACGTCGTACAAAAGCCTGCTACATGGAAAAGGTCACCTTGCGAGTAGGAAACCTGTGCCACTGTACTATAAATCACTCATAGATGTACCAGTAGATCCTGACCTACCTTCTGCCTATGTCTACCTCTGCTTTGGCTGGGAGTGATGCAGCAAAGCCTGCGATAAGCTAGCTGAACCAGCATGTGTGCAAGTATGTGTGTGGCACTGATTCCTTCTGTTTTAGTAACAGGCCTTCCTGCTTCTTCTCTAGTAGCAGGTAGTGTGTGTTTGGCCTGATCCAGCAGGCTCTTCTTATGTTCTTATGCTCTTACCAAACTCCAACAGCTTTGGCATGCAGCATGGACACCTACCTTGAAGATTTCAAAGCCAATAACCAAGTTGTCCCCTTTCCCTTCTCTTTTGTAAATGCGCTTGTCCTTCTGCTGCAGGCAGATCATCACTTTGTCCTGCGACTTCTTGACATCAAAGACATACTTAAAGAGAAGGAAGAGGAGCACAGGGTGAGGGGAGGGCTGTGGCTCAGTAGCTGAGCAGCCGCTGCTGTAAACAATGCCTGTAGCTGAGTTGTTAACAATGGATTATCACAGGATTGGGGTGCTGCCCGTTCCAAAGTCCTATGCACGGCAGTCACTCCACAAACAAATCAACATTATGGGAATTATCATGCTCACAAGACCTGTCATATCCTCCTGGGTTAAATCCAGAGCTCCTTTTTAGTCCTGTACACTTTCCCCCTTAAACTGCATTGGGTTGGGATTAGAATTGTGCCCCTATGCCCTGCCCTTCAGCTTCACATGTTCAAGGGGCAAACACCAGTGATCTGTGCCCTCAGTTTTTGCAGGATATAGGCTGCATGTAGAGAGCAGACTTGACCTTCACAAATAACATTCCAAATGCCTCTAATATAGAACAGCTCAGATTAGAATAGAATAGAATAGAATAGAATAGAATAGAATAGAATAGAATAGAATAGAATGATGAAGATCTTGGAAGATGATGATGATATAGAAATGGAACAAACTAGATTTATGGGTAACCACAGGATAAAGCTATCTAAATCAGAATTAGACTAGTACAGAGGTTTTCAACCTTTTTGAGTTCACGGCTCCCTTGACCAACTACATTCTTTCTGCGGCACCCCTGTGGGGATCAGGAGCCCAGTCATGTCACCTCTTGCCTGCAGAGCTGGCAGCCTCTCACCCTTTTTCAAACACCCTCCTCCCTTGGGGAGTGTTCCCTCAGCATCCTCTCCTCTCCTTGGGAGTCCTCCGGGCAGCCACTGCTTCCACCCCTGGTCTCTGAGCTTCTGCTCCTGCCCCAAAGAGAGGTACCTCCTCATGCTGCCTCACAGGAGCCTGGGCAGAGGATGCCCCTAGCCTTAGTGGACCAATGGAAACTGGCCAAAGGTGAACATGAGGTCAGCACCTTAACTTGGGAGGCAGCAGTGGCAGCAGCAAGGCTGCTGCAAACAAACAGATGTGCAAGCCTTTGGGAGACAGAGACACAGGAGGGCATTAGAGGAAAGGGAAAGAAAGAAGGACAGAGGCCAGTGTTAAGTGCGGCACCCCAGACCATCATTCAAGGCCCCCCAGCGTGCCACAGCACGCTTGTTGAAAACCACTGGACTAGTACTTCCACCCAGTATTGGCAAACTGGCTGTGATGCAAAAACATAAAGCAGTTTTGGGAGCAGTATCTTCTTCCTGCCCCTAAATCTGAAGCTGAAAGGCATGGCAGGAAAACTGTCGGCTCAGCTTTGCGTTGCTGCATAATTATTTCCATATAAGTTTAACACTGGTGAAGGAGGGGGGGAAAGCAAGTATAACTGGGCTCCAACCTGTGGGTTTTGGAAGAAGGTGGCTGCATTATTTAAGCAGCCCCCAGCGCGGTTTAACATTGGGTCTCGATTCTTTTTCCACTCTCCATGAATCATTTTCTTTTCCCAGGTCTTATGTATACTAAAAAAGGACGTGTTCACAATCCGGCAGACATCAACATCGGTGAAGTTTTTGCACCAGTCTTCAAACGACATCCTAACTCAGAGGAGTAGAAAAAAATACAGTTGAATTTCCTGTGGACAGATAACACATGTGTTTTGGGGCACCGTGCTCTTGCACAGGTCACATGACTTGCATGGGAGTGCAGCCCAGAAGAAGAACATCCTAGTTTTGCATTGGGACATTCTGGAGGGTATGGTGGCACCATTCACATAACAGAACTACAACAGAAATATCCATGTTTTCAAAAGTAGGGGCTCCATGGCTTGGCTTTTGAAAAACAGAGGGTCCACAGTACTTAGCTAACTGGGAGCCACTGGCCTAGAGTGTCGCAGGATTGTGGCATAGGACATGGGCAAGGAAAGGATTTGAAATGCACAACACAGACACACACACACACACACTGTGGTGCACTTCAAATCCCTACCCTGCATCACTCCTTGGCTTTCCAGAAAAAGAAAAGAAACAAGTAAGAAAAATGTAGGATGTTCAATGCTCGGGACATCTCATTTAGTCAATATATTTAAAAACAGAACAATTATTATTTAGGTAATTTAGCAGATGTGAAATACAGCAGAAACAACCAGCCCCGCAAACTCACCTACTACACAAGCATGTATCTAATTGGTAGAAACAGCACTTTCCCTTCTGCTGCTATCTTTCTGACTTAAGCCCACACTAAAAGGTGGGGCATAGCTACAGACACAGGCATGGGGAATACTGCACTAGTTTTACAGGTTACAATAATGCTTGCACTTCTGTCCCATTTTTCTGATGCTCCTTTCACCTGTGGTGTTATGGAACTGTGGTTTTTGGACTGATATACCAGCATGTCATGCTAAATTTCATTCATCCCAGTGGGCGTAGTGTGGCACAACAAAGAATGACAATTATACCTTGCTACACCCCCACCCTTTCTGCACATGCATCCTTCCGTTCTCCCATGATTCCCTCAGGATAATAGCAGGGAAAAACTGTATGCTGGTATGATGCCACTGCAAACTTTATCACTTTATCACTTCCCTCCTGCGATTTTGGGGGGCTAAGGAGGCTGCAATTTTGCAGGAATCAAATGGCACAGAAATGAGCACAAAACATGCACTATCCTTCCATTAGTTTTCTGCAAGCAGCTTTTACATTGTATAAATGTGGGAAATTAGCAGCCAGATCTAACAACATCTATTCTTGCAAGTCAGCAAGAGATGGAGTTAAGACCACAGAGCTGAACTGCTGATAGGCAGAGACTCAGACCATAGAAATGTAATTTGGTAGAGAGGGCTCTGTGTGATGTCATTTTCTCCTCTCTTGAGCGGGCATAACTGAGGAAGTATTTACTGTTCCCTCTCTCTCTTTCTTTTTGACCAGCAATGGGAGCAGACATATACAGTGGTACCTCGGGTTACATACGCTTCAGGTTACAGACTCCTCTAACCCAAAAATAGTGCTTCAGGTTAAGAACTTTGTTTCAGGATGAGAACAGAAATCGGGCTCTGGCGGTGCGGTGGCAGCAGGAGGCCCCATTAGCTAAAGCTTCAGGTTAAGAACAGTTTCAGGTTAAGTACGGACCTCCGGAACGAATTAAGTACTTAACCTGAGGTACCACTGTATCTAACTATTCCATTCTCAGGCACATGCCTGAGGCTGCTTATACTGTAAATATAAGTATTTTGTCTGCATTTACTTTACTGCTGTTGAGAATGAAGACTAAGACTAAGAGCAAGAGCAAGTAAATCGTATTTTAAACTGACTTCTCAGTCCGTTGTCTTATTTTCTGTTAAGTGGAGTAAGAAATGGGGAGCCAGCTTACTTTGCAGCAGGACTTAATTAAAAGAAGGCACAGCCTAATCCTATATGCTCTCCATTTTTCTGCCATGGATAGGACTTTAAACACTGTGCAGCATATGTTCAACCCACAAATGTGGGTGTCTGGAGGAGTAAATTGCAATTAATATATCCTCTCTTACATTAAAAAACCCATCTAAGCTCAACCATAATGTGGAAATTCGCAGGGAAGTGTTGGGAAAGTGGAATAAACTGCCAAGTAAATGTAGCCATAGAGACAGAAGTTGTTTGCTAGAGCAACTGAATGGCAGAAAGGTGCTTGGTTGGACTAGACAGGAGAATACTGCAGGGGTGAGAGGAGAGAAAAAGAGGGATATCTTCAAGGAGTGGGTTGGATAGAAGAGCTGGAGGGCAGAAGTCAGGACTAGCATCTAAGTTTGGCATGGCTGAGTATACATCAAGGGCTCCCAACCATTCAGAGGACCTCCTAAAAGAGCCACCAGGATCCACTGCATTGAGTAAGTGGACTCACTGATTAGCAGTATCTTGCCAAGGCCCTCCAAAACCTGGAGCTGAAGCTGGATGAAATGGGAAAGTGGTGGTGCTGGAGGCTGGAGGCTGGAGCAATGCCTCCACCCTAATTTCCCTCTTCCTGCCTATGAAATGTTATGGGCCTTTCAGTTGTCTTGACATATAAATGGCAGGAAACGAGCAGTGCTGCCTTAATGAGACCACTTCCATTACTCACCAGAACTCTCCGTCGTTTTCAATAGTGAGTTTTAATTTCTTCCGTTCTGCTTCGCTCACCTTTTTCCACTCCTCTGATCTGAAGGGGAGGAAAAATGTTAAATCAAATAGCTCTTTCATTTGTATAAGCATATATTTAAAGGGAAGAGCCATAAGCTGAGTGGTAGAGTATCTGCTTAGCATGAAGAAGGACCTAAGTTTAGTTCCCAGCATCTCCAGGCAGGGCTTATCAGGTTCATTGTCTGTCAGGTTCATTGGTCTATTTTCAGGGGCTGCATGTAAAATTGTTTCTTAAAAAATGAGGTAGAATGACATAGTGGTTAAAGTGCCTGAATTGGACCTTGAAGACCAAGTCCCCCCTCAGCCATAAAGCTCACTGGGTGTGAAGATAAAATAGGGAGGGGGAGAATTATGTACGAATGAGTGAATGAATGAATTTTGGGTTGACTTCCCTGGAAAAAACCCTCTTTACTGCTGAATCAAAGCAAACATCAATCCACAGGCAATCTGATTGATGTTTGCTCTGATTCAGCAGTAAAGAGTAGGTTTCCCAGGAGAAAAGTGGCAAGATGAGAGGAAGTGTGGAAGAGCCCACTTGTGTCTGTGTTTGCATGTGTATACATCATTTTGGGCACAAGTGGGGGATCCCATGATGGTCTTCCCTATAAAACAAGAAACCTAGAAAACTAGCATATCAGGGAGAAGACTATTTTACAACCATTTTCCTGGGTGCCCTAGTTTTCTGTCTCCAGGCTAATGATGATTCTGCAGAAGCAGAAGGAAATAATTTGTAAGGAACACAGACTGAAAATACATATATTTGCCCAAATTATTTCTTTCTGCTTCTGCATTAACATGATTTAGAAAACAAGACAAAACCCACTGGTCCCACTAGCTAGGGATGATGGGAGTTGTAATCCAAAAACAGCTGGAGACCCAAGTTTGGGAACCCCCGCTCTAAATGGAGCCAGCCACCACCATGTTGCCTCTGTCTTCATGTGTCCCTTGGAAATGTTTCCACGCTTGAGAGTGTGCTTCTTTTAGCCTCTGCAACCTCTCTCAAAAAGTGACAAGCGCATCCTAAATATCAAAGCATGCATTGCTTACGAATCGCTCCATGGACCGTTCCACTCGCTCTTTCCCCAGGGGTTCCTCAGCCTGATCATGAAGAGTTTCTTCGTCTTTTGCCATGGCAGGCACTTCTCTTCCAGGGGCATCTTCAGGATTTCTGTCACCGAGTAGGCATGGCCTTTGACCAAACCCATTTCAGTCTGGCCCTCAAATTCATCAGAGGACAAAGGCTGTGGCGTAAGAAAAGCATGAATTAATGCAGGGATTTCAAAAGTCTTTGAGGGACACAGAATCTAGTATTTCCTTCTTCTTAAGTAATCCTCTGGGTCCCTTCATCAGTTTTGCCCCCCTGACTACCCCAGTATTGTTCTGACTTTAACACAGGGTCCTATGATCCTCGAAAGCAAGGGTGGTGAACCTCTGACTCATGGGCCGATTTGGCTCCCAATGCCCACCTGCCCCAAATCTGACTTCATACGTGGCATCAGGGGTGGGGCAGGTGGAGACATAGCTGGCTCAGCTGCTCGACCAAGCTCCCCATAAGGAACTTTATCACACAGCCCATCGCTACAGAAAACTGGCTTGAGGTCACTGCTGATCAGCACTGACTTTGAGCCTGCTGGGCCAGCAGTGCTTCAAAGCACTGTGCAGGACTCTCACCCCTTCCCTAAACATGTCTGCTTTTGAAAAAAAACCCACACAAAAAACCACATGCTCTGACATGTTGTATATTGCCTCTCTAGCATAGTATAACTTTGGATAGTTTGGAACTGTTGAATACTGATGGCCCAGAAATGGAAACAGGAGGAGCTATCTACGATAGAAGAATGGAGAACAAAAATGATAGACTACGCAGAATTGGATAGAATGACAGGAAGGATCCAAAACCGACAAGATCAAAGAGTCACAGAAAATTGGGAAAAAAATTATTGAATATTTGCAAAAATTAAGTGATAATCAGATTACGTTTGTAAGTTTTAATGAAGCGCTGTGATGGGAAAATGTTATAAATAAGTAGTAAAAATGGGATGAAGTTCACAGTAATAATATAAATAATAAAACAGAAATGTGTAAAAAGTTAAAATATGAAGGATTTGCAGACAAGTTGAGGGAAGTCAAAAAAGAGAAATAAGATGTAACTAAGATGTATGGAGTGTATAATTTTGTTTTGTATTGGAATATATATATATATATATATGCAGGTTTTGGTGTCCTCGGGTGTCTTCCCGTGTAAAAGTTGGGGTGTCTAGGCGACGTTTCGACGAGGTCTCACTCGTCATCTTCAGGCTGGTGCTTTCGGCTTCTTGTTACTGGAACAGAGCAGGATCTCAGTGTTTGAGTTCCTATAAATACTGTAGAGGGGGTGTGGTGTATAGCCTCCAATGTTCTGGGCAGAGAGGAAGTTCCCAGGCTAGTGTGCCTTTTCTTCTTTTGTTCCTTAATTACTTGAGAGATATCTTGAGTGATTTCTTGAGTGATATCCTGAGTACCACTTAGGTGGGTCATTAGGTGTGGATTAGTTGTTAAAGTCTTTGTGTCTTGACCTCTTGAACTTTGTGAAGAGTTTTCCTGAGAAGATGGCTGTACTGTACTTAGTTGTGCTCTGGCTTGGCTTCGTGTAGAGGGGCGAGCTGTGGTTTTGTGGCTTGTGTCAGCCAGATCTGTGTAGGGATTGCAGGGGGGTGCAGCATCCGGAGGTGCCACCATGGATTGGCTACTGGATGGTGTCTGTAATTCATCTGTGGAGAGGGTCTGGGTTTGGGTCTGGTGTGGTTGATTGGTGTTGGCGTTCTGTGTTGCCTAAGTGTACCTAAGTGTACCTAAGTGATATCCTGAGTACCACTTAGGTGGGTCATTAGGTGTGGATTAGTTGTTAAAGTCTTTGTGTCTTGACCTCTTGAACTTTGTGAAGAGTTTTCCTGAGAAGATGGCTGTACTGTACTTAGTTGTGCTCTGGCTTGGCTTCGTGTATAGGGGCGAGCTGTGGTTTTGTGGCTTGTGTCAGCCAGATCTGTGTAGGGATTGCAGGGGGGTGCAGCATCCGGAGGTGCCACCATGGATTGGCTACTGGATGGTGTCTGTAATTCATCTGTGGAGAGGGTCTGGGTTTGGGTCTGGTGTGGTTGATTGGTGTTGGCGTTCTGTGTGCCTAAGTGTACCTAAGTGGTACTCAGGATATCACTCAAGAAATCACTCAAGATATCTCTCAAGTAATTAAGGAACAAAAGAAGAAAAGGCACACTAGCCTGGGAACTTCCTCTCTGCCCAGAACATTGGAGGCTATACACCACACCCCCTCTACAGTATTTATAGGAACTCAAACACTGAGATCCTGCTCTGTTCCAGTAACAAGAAGCCGAAAGCACCAGCCTGAAGATGACGAGTGAGACCTCGTCGAAACGTCGCCTAGACACCCCAACTTTTACACGGGAAGACACCCGAGGACACCAAAACCTGCATTCCTGTACCCGTGAAAATCTACGAAAGCAAATATATATATATATATATATATATATATATATATATATATATGGGATAGTTTGGAACTGTTGTCTTAGCATCTCAGTTTGTTGAGATTCATTGCCAGGATTTGCACACCCCAGCATTGGAGAGCATTAATTGTCTACTGAATTTTCTAGTCCTTATTGACCACGCACCTCTGCTTCTAGGCTTCTTTCCTCTTACTTACTTGTCCATGTTCTGGACTGCCTGTTCCTACACACACTGCTGTCACCAATAATAACGGCAACTAAAGCAAAACATTCTTAAGCTGGGGGTGGGGTGGGTGAGTGAGGGAATAATAATAAAACCACAAATCAGTGAACGGTTTACTAAAAGTCACGATCAGTGTTAACTAATGCCAAATCCACCATGTCTGACCATAAGTGCAGCTCACAGAGAATCACTTCATAAGTTATACTGAGATCCACTGGCATTTCCCATGGGCTTCTCACCAGTCCTAACAATTATTCACTTGTATTCTTCACAAACAACACAGCATGCGTTTCCATGACAGCATAAGGAGTTATAACACTATTCCTTCTTGTTAAAGCTGCAAAGACTGAAAAAGATTTCCATTAATCTTGGTGGTGACTTGCCAACCTGAATTGTAACCCGCTTCCTTTCAAATTTTATTTTATTACGAAAAGCAATTCTTAGTACACCAATGCTTTCTGTATCCAAACGCAGGATCTCTCAGTCACCTGATAAAACCAAAACATGTAGCATCATCTTTCTATTTTGAGTTATAAAGCTACACATTAATTAAAAACTCTCTGTGTAGAAACACGTAATAGAGTTTGCAAACACATCCAGCTTTGCTAGAAGCTAAGTTGTGAGGGAAGCTCATTTAAGCTTGATGTTGAATTGATATTGCTCTTGTCCCCATGGAGCAATTTTCAGAGGCACAACTGGTGCAATTGAAGAAAACCGTCCATCACACAACCAATCAGCTCCTGTTTGTATGCTTCTTGATATTCACATCACTGTCAACAATTTTTGCTTTTTTCCCAAAACCAGAGTCAAACTTGGGAATGTTGATGGACTTTCACATGGAGAAGCCTACACAACTTTTAATTTTCCATGCCATGTGTATTTTTACCACAGGTCAAGAGAAAACCATAGCCTTGAGTGTCTGAAACCAGTTGGCTAGATAAATGAAGAGCACCATATGCTTTTCTTAGCCACATCCGCTATTTACTGTTAATGCAAGCCAAATGGAATGTCTTCATACAAGATAAAGAAGAGACAAAGAAAGACCTCGAGCTCAGTGCCTGCTCTGCACGTGGAGGATCCTAGGTTGCATTTGTAACATCTCAGTGGGGAGTGGGAGAATGTCCACTGTCCGAAACCCCAAGACAGCTGTTGCTATTTTATGCAGAAAACACTGGGCTAGTTGGAACAATGGCCTCCTTCCTGTGTTCCAGTGAGCTGCTATGAGCAACATATTTTGTTCAGTCTATCAAAAGACTGGGGTGCTGCTTGTTACAGAGTCCTGGGTAAGATAGCCATTCTACAAATGAACATCATGTTCACATAAGCCCCTGGGTTAAATCCATCCCAGGGCTTCTTTTAGCCCTATATGGGTTTCCCTACTCCTCTGCATGCAGCTGCTAGTCTGTGTAGACCAAATTGAGTTTGATGGCCAATGTCTGACTGAGGCTGCATTTGCATGGCAGTTTATTTCATTGGAGCTGGAATATAGAGCATGCTTAGTGCTTGTTTTCATATTTGCTTCCAGGGGAAAAAATCTGTCTGCAAATATTGGAAAGAGTGCTAAACATGTGCTATAAAGGTAAAGGTAAAGGTACCCCTGCCCGTACGGGCCAGTCTTGACAGACTCTAGGGTTGTGCGCTCATCTCACTCTAGAGGCCGGGAGCCAGCGCTGTCCGCAGACACTTCCGGGTCACGTGGCCAGCGTGACGAAGCTGCTCCGGCGAACCGGCACCAGAGCAGCACATGGAAACGCTGTTTACCTTCCCACTATAAAGCAGTCCCTATTTATCTACTTGCACCTGGGGGTGCTTTCGAATTGCTAGGTGGGCAGGAGCTGGGACCGAACGACAGGAGCTCACCCCGCCGCGGGGTTTCGAACCGCCGACCATGCGATCGGCAAGTCCTAGGCGCTGAGGTTTTACCCACAGCGCCACCTGCATCCCCCGAAAAAGAAACATGTGCTATATTCTACTATAATTCCACGCAAGGGAGGCATGAAAGGTTGCTTCTACCCAGAAATTTGTCATCTTGATGCCAACAGAATGAAAGCATTATGGGTCTAATAGGTATATAGGAAGCTCTCTTCCAAGGAGTCAGACTATTGGGCCATCTAGCTCTCTGCTCTCTGCACTGACTGTCAGTGGCTCTCCAGTACTTAGGGCAGGGTTTGCTCCAATTCTACATGGAGATGCTAAGGATTGAACCTGGGACTTCTGCATGCAAAGCATGTGCTCTACCACTGAGCTATGGCCCTTCCCCTTATATCATGCACTGTAAAACACATATGTGTGTATAAACATATCTCTTCACTGAATGTACGCAAGTAAGTGGCCTATGAATGGTATAATAAAGGCAGTTTCGTAAAACTAAGACACCAAGAAATGCCATGTGATTCTTTGCCATTTTCCAGGGTTTTTTCTGTTGTATAATACCATTTTATAGGTTTTTATGTTGTATTTTAAACTATTAAGCAGTTTAGAACTGCTTGTAGGTTAAGTACGCAAGCAAATAATCACCAATGAGTGGTGATTACAAATTCCAGGAGAGTAGTTCTGCTGCATTTTATTTATTTGCATGCAAGTAAGCAAGCAAGCAAATAAGAAAAATGCAACACAACTGCTCTCCTGGAATTTGTAATCAGCACCAAATGACAATTTGTCTGCTGTAAATGAGTGTTTGGAAAATTGATTGTGACTATGAGAAATAAGCAACCAAACAAACTGGGAAGGCAGTAGAAGCTTGGACTGGAAGCTGGAAAACTCTGCTTTATTCATCTATGTCTGATCCAGGAATTATTCATCCCTCGCCCTATTCCAAAGGGGGTGGAACCTCACATTTCTGTGAAGAGTCAAGAGCATAGCAAGGGACAGATTAGATTGCAGATTTGGTTTTCACAGCTTCTATCCCCAGGGAGCTCTTTCCACACAGATTTGTCTTCTGACAATCCAGTGTGCCTTCAAGGGAACTACGGGTGAACTCTCACTCCATGCACAGCTCCAGACATCTCTTACGCTTTGTCATTCTCCCATCGAAAATGTCAGTATGGAGCGTACATGCACATATACACACACAACTCAGGCTCCTGTGACTGCACTGCAGGGAAAGTGAAAATCAGCTCTTTTTAGTTCAGTCTTCCTACTGCAGACCCCCTATCACTCTTAGATAATTTGTTAGTTAGTGGGTTGGAGTATTGTTTCATTTATTGTTTACTAATGTTGTTTCTTATTATTGTTATGGGGTGGGGACTGGTTTTTTTCTTATTTTTTGTTTCCCCTACCATGCTGTATGGAATTTTTATGCATCATTTGAATCCTCCTCCACATTTGAATGGGATATATATTTTCAGTGTAGGCCTCTAAGAGACTTTCTGGGTGACAAGCAACTATTATTATAATTTTTTAAAATGCTCCTTCTCTTAGTAATATAAAATTACCATTATGTAACAGCTGATTAATCCTTCTCTTCTTTGCACCTTCAGCAAGTCTTCAAAGAGTTTCGCCCGCTCGATGATATCATGGCTGTAGTGGCCATCAATCATGTCAATGGATTCTGCAACTGCTCCTGTGAAGTCAACGATGGCCTCTGCGGTGTTGCCACCATCCAGGGCTTCATAAGACCCGGCCATCCTAGTGGTAACACAATGTATATTGAGGACACACCCAGATATATGAAGAAGGTTTCTCTGCTCCCAATGGGCTGCCTCCCTCCTCCTCCCCTCTAGAGGCATCGTGCTTACCTAGGTTTCATTTCCTTTGTTAGGAGATCACTATAGTCTTGTTGGTATTTTGTAATATTTGGGTTTATTTAAAAATGCACGGGTTGGGCAAAGGTGGAGCAGGCAGAGCTTAAATACTCCAACCTATGGGGAAATCCACTACCCCACATCATATCTCCAGAGAAAGGCAGCCAGAACTCCAAAATGATGTAAGTTGGTCAAGCTAAAACTCAATTCTCTGCCTTGCCATCTCGCTAGCTAGTCTTAGCCCCCTACAAAAACTGCTGTTTCCTATCATTTGTTTACCCAGAGACCTAGATCTCACCATCCTTAGCTCAGAGTGGGAGAATGAAAGGCATACACCCTTTAGTTATGTCCTCCTAGCCATTTCCTGCAACTACCCACTCTCCTGCAGATAAGCCCCATTAAATTTGAACTAGAGTAGAATTGTGCTGTCAAGGGAGAGCTATGCATTACCTACAGGTATAGACAGGGCTTCTTTTCATCCAGAACTTGCCAGAACTCAGGTCTGGCGCTTCTCAAGTGGGCACTATTGTAATTATAAGAGAACAAGGGTTCATGGTGAGTTCTGGCACCTCATTTTCTAGAAAAATAGCACTGGGCATGGATACCTTGCCAACTTTATCTGGACTGTTGAGGGAGTCCATTATAGTACTTCTGTCTCCATGAAATTTCTCATAGGAAACCCTCCCAATCTGACCATGCTACATGTGTATTCTATGCACTGCAGGGAAAGTGAAAATCAGCACTTTTTAATTTAGTCTTTCTACTGCAGACCCCCTATCACTCTTAGATAATTTGTGTATTCTATGTAAGGCATGAGGTAGGAAGGGTCCCCAATATCATCATGGGCAATTTGTTAAAACCACTTAGTTTTGGTAAGATTGTAACATTTTGTAACAACATTACAAGGCAGTTTTCATTTTGTTGAAAGAACAGAAATTGTGCCCAGTCAAAGCAATCACGTACTTTGCGTAGGCCTTCTCCAGAAGGGCGCTCCAGAATTCATTGCGGTCGTTAGAATGGCAATAGATCAGCTCATTGTCTACAGTTGGCAAGCGGTCATCTATGACCACATCAATCCATTCTCCAAAACGCCAGAAGCAGAAGTGAAATATCCCCACATTTTGATCTGGATTATCTGAAACCCAGTCCTGTTCCTCAACATGTGGAACCACCTAAAGTGTCCAAAGAAACAGAGAATTACTCCAAGCATTGAGGCAGGAAACATTTCTCGATTAACTGATAAAATGGATCCATTAAAAAAATAATCAGACCCCAAAAAACATGGATTTGTAATTGGGAAGCGGGAGACTTCCATTACAAGGAAACAAATTAAATTCCTTCTTAGTTAAGATCATTCTTATAGCCCTAGAAGAAAGGCTACTAGCTTTTCCTTACCAATCTCCTGGAAATCACCCAGAGATTTTTCCAGCAGACCCTGATCTTCCTGCTCGTCACTCTTTCCCTAACTGTAACTAAGCCCATGTATGTGAAACCTGAAATAACCACCATAGATATGCTCACGCCTCCACTCTGTGCCCCCTGCCAGATTTCTAAAACTGGAGCTCTGCACCTTCAACAGGGGCAGAATGTAGAAGATCTTGCATCTATAATTCAATTAGTTTCAAAAGTGGATACAGTGGTACCTCGAGTTACAAACGCCTCAGGTTACAAACTCTGCTAACCTGGAAGAGTTACCTCGAGTTGAGAACTTTGCCCCAGGATGAGAACAGAAATTGTGTGCCAGTGGTGCAATAGCAGTAAGAGGCCCCATTAGCAAAAGCACTGCCTCTAGTTAAGAACAGTTTCAGGTTAAAAACGGACCTCTGGAATGAATTAAGTTTGTAACTAGAGGTACCACTGTACAAGGTAGAAGGGATTGATTTGGGACTGCAGAGCTGAGAGAAGAGGTTAAGCCTTTCCTCCCACACCTTCTTCCTGATACGAATCACCTCTCCTCCGATCCTATTTGCCCTGTTAGGGAAATGGATGGTTTTACAAAATTATTCATTCAGAGTAAATTGGTCAGCCAAAGGATGAAGAACTTTTTCTCAGATCAAGGGCTGCTTTGCATTCTTGGTGACCTTCCAGGGGCCACAATCATAGTTCCATCCAATCAAAAACACTCAATCGGTGGATGAAGCCAAGTCTGTAAGGACTGTGGGCTTGGGGAGAGTTCTGAAGGGAAGAAGGCTGCATTTGACCCTGGAGGGCTGCATTTGACCCTGCCTCCCTATCCAGATGTGCTCATTAAAAAATCACTCATGGAAAGAAACACCAGTTGTTTCTCTTCCAAGATCAAAAGGACTTGGGATCCTAAACCACATATGATTTATCGTTATTACTGTCTAAAAGCAAAAGTATTCCCAGAGTAGCTGGCTTTAGCGTCCTTGACACCCATCACTTTAGAGCCCTGGGAAGGCTCGTCTGTTGCTCAGTAGCACAGTACCTTTTGCCAGAGGTTCTGCCGAAGGGCCAGGCAAGAGCAGGCTGCCACAAACCAGCAGTTTCCCAGCTTCCCTTGGTGCAAGTCGTGGGAACTGATTCCATTGACAACCAAGTGAGGATCTTCAGAGAGCTCCTTTAAAGGCAAAACACACATAAGCAAATTGGTTTCACAATATTATAAATCAGGCAAATGGCTCCCAGGTTTCAAACGTTTGACCTGCTTGAAATTTTGCTGAAATGTTTGGGGTCATCCAAATTTCCGCTGTGTCCTGTAATTTCTGGGCATGATTCTCAGAGGTTTTTCTTCTGCCCTGCCGCTTTCCCCAGGAAAACCCGCTGTTTACTGCTGAATCAAAACAAACATCAATTGGGTTTTCTGCAGATTGACATTTGTTCCGATTCAGCAGTAGACAGCGGGTTTTCCCAGGGAAAGAGACAGGGCAAAAGAAAAAGCTCTCGGGCCTGTGCCTAGAAATCAAGGGACACACAAAGTATGGATGAGGCTGTTGGAAGATTCTAGAAGAAACCTGGAAAATGGTCTTGAACAAGTTGCTAGTGTAAAGGAGCATGTGAATGATTCAGCATCCGGCCGAATGGCTAAAAGAGAAAAATATTATCTTGTTTTATTTGTTATTGACCAGTGTAAAGTTCTGTAAATCATAAAGACTGAGAAACAGAACCAAATGGTGTCTATTCCTGTAATGGGAATTCCATGAAGAGATAGCTGGAATTCTGCTGCTGCTGCTGTAAAGAAAAACTTTTTTTGTAAAAGGAACTCTGCTTCAGAAAGAAATGAAAACCCAAGAGTAGATGCTCACACACAACAGAGCCCTTAGTTAAAAAGGAAGAAAGCTCTCGTCAAAGGTGGTGCAGAACTATAGAATGAATTAAGTGGCCAATTTTTGTTTCCACCCACCAGTAGGAAACAAGAGCCACCATGGACAGGAACTTCCATGGTGGCAACACCTGGAATTCAGGCAATGGGAGAAGATACTGTTTTAGTGTATGTTGTACTGTTTTAGTGTATGTTGTACTGTTTTAGTGTTGTTAGCCGCCCTGAGCCCGGCTTCGGCTGGGGAGGGCGGGATATAAATAAAATTTATTATTTATTTATTATTATACAGGTTAACACGCTCATGGATCTCATGCATGGAGTGGCCTCCCCATTCACTTCAGTGGGGAAGAAAATTCCTGGTGTGCAATGCATTGAAATGAACATGGAAATCATTTGTGCAGGAGCAGTGTGAGCACCGGAGAATAGGGATGCACACGATGTTTGCAAAAATCAATCTCAAAAACAATCTTTTAAAAAACATTTAGCAGCAGACTTTATGAGCACACAATTTTGTGCAAGAATTTTTGCACACTGTAGAGGAGTGGCACTGAGCAGGGGAACCCCTGTAGTGCCCCATAAATTTAGAAAGGGGGGTTCAAAAGCTCAGAGAAATTCAAAGTTTTAGGAGCCTGTTGCTTTATGAAACACTGGGGAACATGGGAACGCAAAACGAGACAACTGCCTCAACACAATCAAAACACAATCTTATACACGTCTACTCAGAAGTACATTTCAATGTGTTCAGTGGTGTTTGCATCCGAAACCAAAATCCTGCTGTGAGGCAAAGGCAGGGCTGTGAGGTGGCTCAAAGGGCAGGAGTCATTCCTGTATGCCCTGGGGCAAATTATTTGCATTTGCAGATTACAATTTTTCAGCGGGAATCATAAAGATTGATAGCAGAACCCTGTAGATATTCATAGCTGTGGAACATGCCATACCAGAATAACGACCTGAGTGTTGTCACAGACCAACGTGAACACAGATATTAAGGTTGTGTATACATTACCATTTAATCTGGCTCCTGTGCATTCCTACTACTGGTGTTTGAAGCTATGAACACATGATGTTGACCACAACCCACATCAATCTTGCAGTTTCTTGAGAAATGCTGCTGTTTGGTGAGCCCCCCCCCAAAAAACCTACCTTCCATCAGATTTTCCCCCAAACCATCTCCCACTGCTTTGCATTTCAGCTGAGGTGTGTACCTATGAGACAGCCATTGTGCATGCACAGATGATAGCACATGTGCAGATGAGAGTGGGGAGGGGGGAGACACCAAACAGGTAATATGGATCAGCGAAGACCCCCCCCCCCCATGGTGTGAACAGCAGTTTGCAAATGTGGCTTGAAACATAATGAGTGAAATGGCTCTGCTGCGTTTTAAGTCGCTAATGTGTTCAAAGCTTTAGGAGTTTAGATACCAAAACATCAACATCCTTTTAATCACTGCGTAGGATGAAAATATCCCAACTCTACACTGGAAATAGTTCAGAATTCCGAATCTTATCTCTGGCATTGATGCTTTCCAGCTTCCTTTTATAACTTTTAATAGTGAGTGCATTTCAAGAGGAGTGTTGTTGGGTTCATCCTGCTTGTGGCCTTAGTTTTGGAATCCAAAACAATAATCATTCAAGCACACTCACATTTGACCAGCTGAAAAAGAGACTATATATCATACTTGCATCCCTTTGCCAGAATTACAATGCAAAGTCATGGTGAGAATACAGATTGTCTGGGTTCTCTCATCGCTTTGAGCCTCTGAGTCCCAGAGGTCAACAATGCAGACAGCCTTCCATGTGGATGTGGTTAAGGCTGATTCCAAAACAAATATGAGGATGACACAGAACTTCTTTTGCTGTTTCTTTCCCCTTCCCATTACAGTTGCATAAGTTTGAATAAACTCACAAGCTAGGAGCAGCCTAAGAATGAATGTTGCTCAACGTATTTACAAGCTTAAAGTGATTTGATTCTATCACACATTCACAGAGAAGACTACAATGGGCAATGGGAGAATTCATGGGGGGGTGTCTTTAGTCAAGTTATTGGGAAGTCTTTGACCTGAATTTTAAGCTATTTTCTCAATGAGCTAAAATTTCAGGGTAAGGAGACAAAACTGCTTGATTTGAAAGCTTTTGTTTCCAGCTCTGTTTCTCCAGTATATTGAGCTACACCCTCCTGAGCCTCCAAGCATTGTCAGGGTTTACCCTCTCAGTCATTGGCTCCACCTCACACATCTAAATCTCAAGATGACCTGGCAACCGTAGTTTTTATTATACAGTTTGTAACTGCAATTCTAAGCAGGCTTACTTTAGAGTAAGCACAAAACATGTATAGAAGTGCACTGCCTGAGAAGCAGAGGTAGAAATTAGAGAGTTCTGGAACCTCATTTATGATGAGCTGAAAAAGATCTTTAAATTAACATTCTCAAATAATTCTGGGAAGTTGTGTCTGTTAAGCAGGCTGAAAGATGTTAGGAGAGCTCTATTCCCCTCACAGAGCTTAGGAAGAAGCATTCCACTTTGGGAATTGTAGCTCTGTGAGGTGAACAGGGAGTCTCCTAACAGCCCTCAGCACCTCTTATCAAACTACAGTTCCCCAGAATTCTTGAGGAGGCATCCATGACTGTTTAAATGGATATAATGCTCATTTAAATGCATAGTGCACCCAGTCGTACTGAACTGGATTATAACAAATCCTCCAATGGTCTTTCTGTGCCGTCACAACTCTCCCTGAAATCAGAACTATAATTCACTTGGCTGACACTCATTAAAAAGAGGAAAGATGTGCGTTCTTTCAGAAACAATAAATGATGCTACTGCCTCTCCCCACTCCCCCCCCCACACACACTGGAAGTATTTATGGACAATTCCACATAAATTTATCAGCCATAAAGGATCTCGTAAATAGCAAAGCACCCTGCATTTTCTTGATGAGAGAGAAGCCTTCCATAGAATCCTAAGGGATGCTACCACCTCCCCACTTACAAATGGGCAAATAAAAGTTAGTACCAGCTATGGAAATAAATCTGATCATTTTAGTGCATCTGGAATGAGCCTGCAGGCAGGCAGAGAGAGCGCGCGCATAACTACATAATGCAGTATTTAAATAAAAGGTATCATTTTATTAGAAGCTTTAAACAAGACAACTGGATTTCCTCTGTATTATCTCTCTACTCTTAGGGCTCTGTGACAGATGTATGTGTTATTTCAACATTGATCAACCCAGCCTTGGCAGGAATATGGCTTTTGACATCCTGCTTTTTTGGACAAGGATTAACCAGTTTCTTCCTTCTAAGAAGAGGAGGTAGAGGGCAGCAGATATCAAATTAGATGGTTTCAGGCTGCATGGGGACCAAGCGTGTGGCTTCAATCACTGAACAGATGAAGACTTCCCCCATAAGCCAAGCCTGTGAGGAAGAACATAGGCTGCTGCCTTATACTGAGTCAGACCACTGGCTCATCTAGTCTACACTGATCGGCAGCTACACTCCAGAGCTTCAAACTCAGGTCTCTCCCAGGCCTACATGGAGATCCTGGGGTTTGAAACTGGGGTATTCTGCATGGAAAATGGATACTCTATCCCTGAACTATGGCCCTTCCTAAAATATTTTAGAGTCTTTTCTTTCAGGGCCAACATCACTGAATATATGGTGGCTAGCAACTAAAGAAAGGACCTTGGTGGCAATACCCTGGCTGTAGAATGCTCTGACCAGTAATGCCTGTTTTGATATATTTTTGGCACCAAGCAAAAGCTTTCGTTTGCTCGTTAATCTAACTTATTTTATGGCTGCCAATTCCTTTTACACTGCTTTCTATTTATCGTATTTTCTGCTCTATAAGACACACTTTTTCCCCTCCAAAAATTAAGGGAAAATGTGTGTGCATCTTATGGAGCGAATGCAGGCTCTTTGGCTTCAGCGATAGCAATGTGAAGCCTCCGAAGCGCAGAGGGAGCGCTCCCTCCACGCTCTGGAGGCTTCGTGTTGCTTTCACTGAAGCCTGGAGAGTGAGAGGGGTCGGTGTGCACCGACCCCTCTCGTTCTCCAGGCTTCAGGGATAGCCGCCTGAAGCCGGAGGCTTCGGGTTGCTTCGCTGAAGCCAGGAGAGCGAGAGGGATTGTTGCGCACCGACCCCTCTCGCTCTCCTGGCTTCGCTTCGCTGGAGAGGCGCTGCACAGCTTTCCCTATCTGTGCAGCGCCCCTTCAGTGAAGCGGGAGGAGAAATGGAAGGGGCTCCACTTCTCCTGGCACTTCTCTGAAGGAGCTGTGCAGAGAGGGGGAGAATTTTTTTCCCTTGTTCTCCCCCTCTAAAACAAGGTGCGTCCTATGGTCGGGTGCGTCCTATAGAGCAAAAAATACGATATTTTATTTCTGCTCACTGCTTTTAAAAAAACTATCAGCAGAGGTAGATGTGTCAGTTTCTTGCAGCACAAACAACCCAGGAGGGTCTTGTGTCTAGCTAGACATGCAAAGAGCCTGGCCTGGCATGAGGCAGCTTTGTGAGTCTACAAAATGTGGTAAGAATTTATCCACACTTACCTGTTGCTCCGCTCTTTTCAGACACAGGTCTGTGCTTAAATGCTCAAACCTCCAAGCAGAGGTTTTTTAGTTTTTTGCCCCAGAGCTTTCCCCATGAAAACCTGTTTTTAAGCACTCAATTGGAGCAAATGTTAATTGAGGTTTTCCTCAGATTGCTGTTTGCTCTTATTGAGCATTGAATAATGGGTTTTTGCTGTGAAATTTCCACTTCTCTGAATTTTGCAATGCACTTCCCCATCCAAGTACAGTGGTACCTCGAGTTACATACACTTCAGGTTACATACACTTCAGGTTACACACTCCGCTAACCCAGAAATAGTGCTTCAGGTTAAGAACTTTGCTTCAGGATGAGAACAGAAATCATGCTCCGGCGCGGCAGCAGCAGGAGGCCCCATTAGCTAAAGTGGTGCTTCAGGTTAAGAACAGTTTCAGGTTAAGTACGGACCTCCGGAACGAATTAAGTACTTAACCCGAGGTACCACTGTAATGTGTACAAAGGTATATGCATGGAGTGAAAAAACATGTACAGTGGTACCTCGGGATGTGAATGGGATCCGTTCTGGAGCCCCATCTGCATCCCGAACGGAACGCAAGATGCGACGATGTGTCAGCGCGTGCCGCATTTTGCCGCTACCGTGTATGCGTGTGACGTCATTCTGAGCATCTGCGCATGTGTGAGCAGTGAAACCCGGAAGTAATGCGCTCCATTACTTCCGGGTTGCCGTGGAGCGCAACTCGAATGCACTCAACTCGAAGCGCATTCAACTTGAGGTATGACTGTATTAGTGAAATTTAACATACAACAACATTAAGAAATATTAAGAAAACTGCTTTGCAAAAATATGTAAATTGGGCAAAATTGCATAAAACTTGTTGGTACCATCTGTCTCAAGAGACAATGGAGTGCACCTTGGTGGGGTGAAGTCAAACCACTGCATTAGCAGTACCAAAGTGACTTCTCCTGGGTGCAATCCTGAGTAGTGTGTATGGAGGTCCGGGGCTGTCCAGACAACAAGACCCCACTCTCAGCCTTACTGGCACCAGCTTGGCTGCAGGAGTTGCTGAAAGGAGGCATACAAGGTGCCATCTAAGCATCTTAGGAACTCCACTCCGGAATTGTGTAGGGTTTACTCCTTGGCCTTTTCTTCTCCGAAAGATAGCATGCAAGGCAGAAGAGGTTTAGGATCAGTTTTCCTTCTCCTAGATGGGCTACCTTCCCAGGCTGATGAGCCCCATCTGCCCCTCCCTTCCCTCTACAGCATATGCAGAATGAATGAATCTTTATTTGCATCAGCCATTGGCCATAGTAACATAACAACAATATGATAAACAAAATAAAAAAATAAAAAGTCAATTACATAATTATATAAAGTGGTACCTTGGGTTACAGACGCTTCAGGTTACAGACGCTTCAGGTTACAGACTCTGCTAACCCAGAAATAGTACCTCGGGTTAAGAACTTTGCTTCAGCATGAGAACAGAAATTGTGCTCCAGTGGCGCAGCAGCAGCAGGAGGCCCCATTAGCTAAAGTGGTGGCTCAGGTTAAGAACAGTTTCAGGTTAAGAACGGACCTCCAAAATGAATTAAGTACCAGCCAGTCAAAGCTGTTTCCCGGGGTGTGGCTGCTGTCACATACTGGCAGCTTCTCGGAGCCACAGGTGAGAGCTGAATGCAGGGTGGGGGCCAAAGGTGTACAAACTACCCCAGAAGGAGCAATATGTGTCCCCCACCAGGGGTACTACCTCTCCCCCAACACCCTATACACCTCTAATTGTATAAAGAAATGTGTAAAGTTCAAACTAAAGAAATGTGGAAAGTTGAACTTGAGATTTGGGGGGAAAATGAGAAACTGTGAGAAACTGCAATGGATTATTTGCCCTGAGCTACAATCCTTTTCTAAATTCAGAGAAGTCTGCTCTTAAACTCTCTCACGGAGCATTTAAAGTTTAGGCGGGCAAAGACGCAAGGGGTTGCTAGCCAACCGCAGCACACGAGAGCAGACAGCAATGTCAAAAGCTATAACTGGTGTGTATTTTGCAAGCTTCACAACTGATGAGAACAAATTTAAGAGATCCCAGAGCTCACCGTGAGACATGCTACAGTCATAAAAATGTAGTACATTTTGTCATAAACCACACATTGTTTAATTTATGGTATTCAAAGCAACATTTTACTTTATAATGCCTTAGATCCAAGAACATTTGGGAAACTTTTGCTCGTTCCCGAGGACCTTCCTATGGCTGTCCTATACCTAATCTTTTTCAGAGGCTCATAGCAGAGCGGTTTGAAGTATTTCATTGCCTCGTGGTGGCAGTCTATGCCCAGGGATCTCACGCATGCAACCACAATCAAATTATCAGCACATCGGAAGAGTTTGCTTAGCCCCGAGACATGAAGCTAGTTGTGAATGGAACAGCTGGAGAATCTTGGAACTTGTAACCCAGAATGAATTGCAACAGTCAAAACCATCAGAGATCAGAAAAGAGGGAGTTCCACAACTTTTGGTCTTATTCTTATTGCGAATGGAAAATCCCTCCAATATTTAGTGATGATATAATTTATCTGCTGGGATAAAATACAGGTGGTTTTGCTTACAAATGATCTAACTAACAGTAGCTCAGCTATTTCTTCTATGCAAATATGTAAAAATGAAAGAGCTGCTGCCAGAAAAAAACCCTATTAATTCTGGCCTATGTTTAACTGGTAATAAATAAGGTGCAGACTCATAACATTGTTTTGTTATATTGTCATCTGGTTTGAAGTTCAGTCAGTTTATTCTGTATTGCCAAACTGAGAGATGTCTGGAAGAATGGTCTTCAGTAGGCTGAAGCCGCAAAAATAAGCTTTCTGAAATGATGATTAATGGGATGCTACACAAGCGGTTCAGCCTCATATCTCCCTGCCTCCCCCCACCCTGGCCTTTTCCTGGGCGATGCTATTATGATCCTTGAGTTGCTTATTTCTTTATAGTGAAATGCAAACCCTAATGAAGCCAGAACCGCCTTTGCCTTTAATGGGGTCAAGATGTCATTCTCTATCGATTCCATAGCATCAGCAAGTCAGATATTGCAGTATTACATGTGAGGACAATAATTTGTGGTAGAGGGTAGACTGGAGGAAAGGTGGGAGACTTGTCAATATATTCAGCTGCCTGTGCCCCTTCAGGACTCACCTCCATGGAGTCACAGACAGAGAGAACACTCACTGCTTTCACACCCACAAACTTTGAAACACACACATAGAGATCAACACATGCATTGTGGTGCAGTGACTAGAGTGCTGGGCTAGGAGACCAGGATTCAAATCCCCACTAAGCCATAAAACTCACAGGGTAACCTCGGGCCCATCACTGTCTCTTAGTCCGCTCTACCTTCCAGGAATGTTGTGAAGATAGAATGGAGAGTAGGAGTACCATGTACACCACCTTGACTCCTTGGATGAAAGGTGTGATTATAGAAAGAAGAAGAAGGAAGAGAAGGAAGAGGAGGAGGAGGAGGCAAACACATATATGCAAGCATGTGTATTTATGAAAGCTCATCCATTTCTGATTCACACCCACAAAAGTTTTTGCTGTACGGACTGCCATACTGTGAAACCGAGTGTCCCTGTGCCTGTTCAGACACACCCTTGGGTATGCTCTCATGTTAATAACTACATGCATACATACATATACATTCACACAAAACACAAGTAATTTACCTTCTTGGTTGTGGTGCTGAAAGTGACAATGATATATGCGACAGTCAGCTGCATGATGAGGATTAGAGGTCGCCATAAGCATGCCGATTTCATTAACCGCCCCATGGCAAAAGAGTTTAGGCACGGGAACGAATTGTGTGTCCGTGCTCTTGGCTGGATCTGACTCTCACTCTTCTCTTCTCTTCTCTTCTCTTCACTAGGTAAGCTATCAGAGAAGGCTTTAAGAGGCACCCTGCAACTGCAAACTCCTCCCATAGTCAAGGACTTCCAACACCAGCGAGTCTGGCACCTGCAGACTGGGGCCAATCACAGAATTCGCTAGCGAGATAAAATCTCTTCCTTGCTTAGAAAATGACACACATTGCATCCTTGGCATTTCCAGGAGGGCTTAAATGTTCCTGTGCTTGAAAGCCTTGGCAGCTATTTCCAAGCAATGCTAAGAACACTGACCCTGTAAGCGACATGACCCAACATAATATTTTTCATATTCACTTTTACCCATCATGCTACTCTCCAGTTTCTAACTCCTGCCAATCTATGCATCCCCATCATGTCTGATTTCTTTTTGTTTTAAGCAAAAGTCTGTATAAACTAACCAACTGGAGAGCATTTCTCTCCTGCAGAGCATGCTCAGTCCAAACTGACAGCATCTATGGCAAAACATATTACTTGTGTACAGTGCACAAGACCACCTTCTGCAGCAATTAAAATTTACTTAGCTTCAACCTCTTTCCATTGCAGAAGCAGCAATTATTTATCTTATACCGCTTTCACCCTCTTAAGCTAACCACTTTTATCTATCTAGGAGAGTCCCGGTCTCTCTCTTTTTTTCCTAGTACCTGTTCTTTTTAAAACTGTAAGAAGTATTATGGCCCTTTAAAGACTAACCAATTTATTATGCCCTAAGCTTTCAGGCACTACAGTTCAGTTTTTCAGATGCGTAAAAGTGTTGTCCTGAGTTGCAGGCCCGAGGTTGCATGGGGATTGTAAAAAGAGAGCTCCCAAGGAAATGAAAAGAAGAAAAGTGAAGTGATAATTTCGTACTTAACAATGGTACCGTATTTTTTGCTCTATAACACGCATCCGACCATAACACGCACATAGTTTTTAGAGGAGGAAAACAAGAAAAAAAATATTCTAAATGAAACAGTGGATGTATGATTTTTGTGGTTCATGCTGTGGCCACAGACATGTGATCTGACAGTGAGTTTGGAGTAGCCCAATGCAAAAATCCTGAGGATCCATGTGGATCCGTGCTTTGTAACCATGTTTTAAGTGGGGAGGGAAGGAAAAGCACACAAGGGACAAGGAGCACACGTGGGGTGGGTGGAGAAGGATGCTGCTAATAATGCAGAAGAGGGGTTTAAGGGGAGAAGGAACATGCGTGGGGTGGGTGGAGAAGGATGCTGCTAATAATGCAGGAGAGGGGTACAAGAGGAGAAGGCTCCTCTCCTCTCCCACTTTGCTCCTTTAAAGCAAGCAGGCTCTGCTTTTCTCCCTCCTCCCCGCTCATCCCCGGCTTAGCGAGCTGAAAAACTTTGCTGCTATGTAGCGAGCTGAGTGGGGAGGAGAGAGGGACAGAGAGCCTGCTTGCTTTAAAGGAGCCAACTGGACAGGAGCCACTTACACTCGTGTAAGCGGCTCCTCTCCTCTCCCGCTTTGCTCCTTTAAAGAAGTAGGCTCTATGTCCCTCTCTCCTCCCCACTCAGTGGCTCTTCTCCCGCTATGCTGTTTCAAAGCGATCCACGGAGGAGGGAAGGAAGGGGAACCATGGATCCTCTGCTCACGACTGCAGCAGATCCCCACCACCACCCATAGGCATTCGCTCCATAACATGCACAGACATTTCCCCTTACTTTCTAGGAGGAAAAAAGTGAGTGTTATGGTGCAAAAAATACGGTAATTCACAAAACAATTTCTGATGTCACAGATATCCTGGCATTGACACTGGCACACTAGATTTGGTATTTTTTAAGAACAATATTGTGCCTACGACAGAATCCTGCAGCACCCTATTTGTCACTTTTTCCCAGAATGATAAGGAACCATTTGTGAACGCTCTTTGAATTTGGTCAGTCAACTAGCTACAAATCCAATTAACAGTTACCTTGTCCAGCCCACATTTTACCAGGTTCACAAGAATATCACTGGCAGGTTGTCAAAAACCTTACTGAAATCAAGATGTCCACAGCATTTCCCTGATCCTCCAAGCTTGTAACTTCATCAAAAAGACATGTGGTTTGTCTGGCATGACTTGTTTTTGAGAAACACATACTGGGTCTTAGTAATCACTTTTCTAATTGCTTACAGAGCAACTGTTTCATTATCTGTTCTAGGGCCTTCCCTGGTATCAACATCAAGCTCACTGGTTGGTAGTTTCCTGGGTCTTCTTTCCCCACTTTTTTTTTTAAAGATCGGGACAACATTTGCCTGCTTCCGGTCTGCAGGAACCTCACCTGTTCTCCAGTGACAAGTGTCATCTCACACTTTCTGCTGCATCTACCCATCACTTTCTTTCACAAAAGTCCTATCTTTTGGGGAAATATTTTTTGTGCAAAAGCTCAAAATTCACAAGTATGTGACTGAAGCCTACTCAAAAAGCAACCTTCTGGAGACACACTAAGTTTCTAAATAGGGAAAAATTGAAATAGTTGATCCTTAAAACAACATTCCTTCAGTTTCACTTGCCAGAGGGCATCTCTGGAAATATTGACAGGAAAAGAGTTGTTCCCCCCCTCTTAATTAGCATTTTCAGCATGGCCAGTAGAGTCACAGCTCATTAGGCAGAACTCTGCATAAGCGTTAATATCACTATGCAAATTTACTCTATATAGCAGCACAAGTCTGCAGGGGTAGCCTGCTGATGAATATGAACTCTTCTGCATTTTTGCAAACACTTGCAAATGTCAATGTCTTTAATGTGGGGTGGGGAATGGATGAACAAATTTAATGGTCAGAAACAAGCTAGAATATACTTGACTGGAAGGTTGATAGCATAGTGAAGCTTCATGTTATCAAGGCCTGAGCTCCAACAGGAAGAACGATATGCTAGCAGTCTCTTGCTGCTTTCTACCTAGCACAACCAGTCTCTAAGCAAAATAATGAATGAATACAAATCTAATGTTAGAAATGGCAATAATAAGAAGCCAGTGAGAATATCTCAGTCTCTCAGGACATTTTACTGCTGACCTGAATGTTCTACATGAACAATCTATGGAACCCAACCTTCTGCTGAATGCCACTCTACAGTAAATACATTCCAGAGGGTGAAAGCAATGTGAAACTGCAGCATTAAATTTTATTTATTTTTAATTTAAATTTTTATTAACATAACATAAAAAATGCCAAAGAAAACCCCCATGATTATCAAAATTGCAGAACTGTAGTGCAGAGGTTATATTTTTCAAATAAATAGAAAGAAGATAATATAGAAAAATAAAAGCATCATGGAAGCCAAATAAAAGCATCATGGAAGCCAAATTTTGCAGTTTCGTTGCGGGAAGACAGTTTTGTATATCTAAAATTGACACGTAAGAAATGAAATCCCACCAAACGGTGCAGAAATGGTTCCAAGTCTTCCTCAGCTATGATATTGTGAGCTATTTTCAATGCAATAGGCAGATAATCTTCCTAAATTAGAATTTATCGCAGCATTTTATTTTATTGCAGTTTTGAACTGATAGCTTTTACCAGCCATGATGTCTTTTAGAGGAAAGATAGGATAAAAAACTAAATAGATAAACAAACAAACAACAGAATGAATCTAGGGTTGGTGTGTTATCATGAAAAGATGATTTGAGCATATTACATCGATCCTGACCTGACTGCACTGCCTACCAATTAGTTTCTGGGCCCAATTCAAAGTGCTGGTTTTGACCTATAAAGCCTTAAATGGCTCAGGACCCAGTACCTCAAGGACCACTTCTACCTATTTGAACCAACCTAGACCCGGCAATCATAAGATGAAGCTCTTCTTTGTGTGCCCCCTTCACAAGAGATTCAGAAGGTTGAAACATGAGAATGGG